>NC_136626.1:28315292-28327792 GCF_933228915.1 Telmatherina bonti
AGGGTGTTTCTAGTCTGAGGACAAACATGTGACATCCATCAATCATATGATCTCCTTCTGCATAAGGAAAAAGATTTGGAAATGTGGAACTAATCCTTTAATTGTCTTGAAAATGGAGAATATTGTTCTTTTGTTTGTTTGTTTGTTTTTTGTGTGAGTTTTCTCAGTGTTAAATCAGCTGAATGGCGCTCCGTGTTCCCGCAGGGTTCCCGCTCCCATCATGGGTTCACACGAGAGGTCAGGGGAAAGGAGCTCTGACCCCGTCTCCTCAGTCAGAGACCCCCGAAAGCACAGTCATCGAGGTGGAGGACATCCCGGCCCTGCTGAGGGACGTGGCACGCTTTGCCGAGGCCGTGGAGAAGCTGAAGGATGTGGTGCTGACTGAGGGTAAGATGCAGTTTCACAGAGAGAGTGAAAAGCAGGCGTGAGCCAACCTGCGCCAAGAAGGGCCCAAATATTTACCGAGCCGCCTGTCAGGACGAGCTGGCCGGCTGGGTTCTGGGATTCTTCCCTCTGCGCCGCAGTCACACAGCCCAACACATGAAATATCGTTTGTTTTCACCACTGCTGAGACAAAATACGTCTCCCTGTTTGTGTAAAGCCAGATATGCTGATTGTTTCTGCTGGGGGGGGTTGCAGGCAGAACAATACTGTGTTTGGTCTCTCTTCCCCTTTGTGCTTCATTTTGACAAGACCTCACACGAAGAGGACACGAGGCATCCATTGGATGCTTTTTGTCAATGTTACATCAGCCAGGTTTGCGAACATGTGCGCGTTTACGTGCACGAGGGCAGGACAAGGGTGGAGCCACGGTGCACGAGCGAGCTCACTGCGAGCTTCCTCCTCCAAAAGAAGGGTTGTGTTTCCACTGCACCCTCAGTCAACCGCAGTTTTGTCTCCTGCAGGAAGCCAGCTTCATGTTTACTGCAGCCGCGTACACACTCACACACGCACACGCACACACACACACACACACACACACACACACACTCTCCTTCCTGCACCGTGCAGCTGAGCTTACAGACGGCCACCAGCTCCTCCAGCACCAACAGGAGCTCCTCTTCCTTCTAGCTGGATGCGGCTTTTTTTTTTTTCAGAGCAGGTCCGAAAAAGTTTTGTTTCTCTGTTATCTGACATTTTTCCATGACGCTCTCCACCCATGTGAGCTTTCTAAACAGGAAGCCATGATGGATAGCTCTATGACAGAGACCTTGTCCGCATTTCCTCCTTCTGATAGGTTGGCTACGCTGCCGTGACGCGGCGCTTCGTCTTTATCAGCAACACAGCTGGAGCGCCGGCCAGAGCTCCTCTTGGTTTAGAGCTTTGTCCTCATCTGCTTTTTTTTTTTTCTAACCTGTTTTCTGATCTCCTAAACAAGGTGTTTTTGTGTTTCTGCAGAAAGCAGATGTAGCAAAGCACCAAAACTGGTTTCTAATCTTGCAAAACATTTGAAAGGACCACATCCTCTCTGGCACTGCTGCACACACAGGTCACTCTGTTCTCGCCGTGCACCGCCGCTGCAACACTTTGACACACATTTTTTCAGACATAGTGTGGGAGGATGGAGGACCAGTGTCCATCTGGCCTTTTCTGTCAGTGAGCTGCTTTTAAAAGGTTTCTAGACGGAGAGGTTGCGACATTAGAAGAAAGTTGACACAACGAGAAGAGAGACGAGCATTTAGGCTGGAGATGTGTCATCAGGAACGTTAAAGCTGACTGTGGCTCTCTGAGACCTG
This sequence comes from Telmatherina bonti, assembly GCF_933228915.1. Taxonomy (NCBI): domain Eukaryota; kingdom Metazoa; phylum Chordata; class Actinopteri; order Atheriniformes; family Telmatherinidae; genus Telmatherina; species Telmatherina bonti. The sequence goes on from NC_136626.1 coordinate 28,317,029, forward strand.
CCTGATGTCCATTATCAGATTATTTTTGGGTTATTAGACACAGATAATGCAGACGGCTTGTAGGAAGGACGGATGCTTTTTGCAGTAAGCACTTACCTCCCTGCTTACTATAAAGCTTTTGTTGGCAGCTTGTTGCCTTAAAGTCAAACAAGGAACATGGAGCTCTGTGTCGTCCAGGGTCTGAATTACTCATCAAACGTCAACGTGTCTGTTCAGTTCGTCCAAAAAGGAAGATGTGAATATGAGACACCGGCTGGTCTCACACAGTCAGGTGGTTTACTGGAACTGCAGGAGGGGAACCAATCAACCCATGTTGTCTCCTGGTTCTTCTTAAACATTGATGATGACAAGCGAGGCAAATGTTTCTCTAACATTTTGCTTCTGAAAGACGACATTAAAACATTGAAATGCCAGATTGCATGTTTACATATGCAGAGATTTTATGTACATTTTTATGTACATTTATGTGCATTTTATGTACATCTAGTTCACATTTGAACAAAAAATGTAACAATGTAACAACAATGTAACAATTCTTACCGAAAGGTGTTTTTTATTTTTTTATTTTTTTTTAGTCGTTATTGTCTGAATTTATTCTAAACTTGTACGTCCTCCAGGAAAGAAAAGTCTGGGATTCATCACACATAGGAAACAGAATACGTGTTTTTATCTCGGCTCTATTGATTATTTTACAGTCACCTGCAGCCAAACGTCTGTGACGGTGATATTTCTACACCTGCAGGACTGTTGAGGGGAATTTTGGGCTTCCCTTTGTTGTTCCATAAACCAGAAACCGCGTCAACAGTCAGAAAAATAAGGTTATTGTTTTTATCAGTAAGGTTAAACAAAATAAGATAAAACTACGGTTGTAATGCACTCAGAATATAGATATTAACGTTGAAGTATTGGATGTTAATGGTGTTATATTTATTTTTCTAAAATTGAAAGTTTAAACAAGGAAATAAGGGCTAGTTTGCAGAAATATCCAGCAGAGAAGTGATTACAAAATAAACACCAAGCTGCGTTTCAGCTCTGATGCGACTGGTTATGAAGCCAAACTTGACTGGTGCATGTAAAAACAATGTCATGCCTGCAGCGTTCTGTTGTAAAGCTTTAGACGGCAGGACCCTGAAGGCACCACCGACCAACATGCACGAAACAAACGCACCTGCAGCAAAGCTCCAGGCACTGCAAGTTTGTTAATATGAAGTAAAAAGCATCCATCTAAAGCGGGCCGTAATGTGCACGGTGGGTTGGTGAAATCTCCAAAACCTCTGGCATGGTTCCCTTTTTAAAGCCTGTTATGCTGCTCGTCAGTCGCTCGTCTCAGCATGTTCATCTCCGCGTGGCGCAGGTAAGGAGAGCCAGCGTCCCGTGGCCCACGAGTGTTTGGGAGAGGTGCTGCGGGTCCTGCGTCAGGTTATCAGCACGTACCCTCTGCTCAACACGGTGGAGATCCTTACCGCTGCTGGGAAACTCATATCCAAGGTTAAAGGTCAGTAAAGTGGAAATCATTGAAACAGAAAGGAGGAAAATGAATTGTAGCATTTTTTGCTTTAAAACACTGACCACTTGTATGACTTTTGTTTTTTTTTTCTTGCCAGGTTTCCACTATGAGGCTTGCAACGAAGCAGATAAGAAGGACTTTGAAAAGGCTATTGAAACCATCGCTGTTGCTTTTAGTAGCAAGTAAGTATGAGACACATCTTAATGTGAATATAACTGGAGGGGGGGTAATGATACTAATTAATGAAAAGACTGCCCCATAGTGGGGTCTGATTGGGTATTAAACCTCTTTCTTTACACACGCAGCAGTCAGGCGGTGTGTGTGTTGATGCGAACAGAGCAGGCGCTTGTTGGGAATGAGAGAAGTGCAGTGACGGTGACACATTTGCATGAGACAAAGCTGAAAACAGGAAGTGGTTTTTTCGTTTTCCGTCACAAAAACCCAAACGAGAAAACGCTGTCGACTACCTGACTGTTACATGACCAGATTGCACAGACTGAACAGCTGCTTGCTTTAAGATGTTTGAGTGGGCAATGAAAGAAAAGAATCAAGTTATTCAATTATCTTAATTTTTTTGTTGTTTTTGGTTTTGACTTTTTTATTTATTTTTTTTAATTTTTTTTTTTTAAATGATAAACCAGTAAGAGAAAAGTGTCAGTCTAGGGGGGTTTTTTTTTCTCACGAGCAGCATATCACTTGCTCATCTGTGCCATTTCAGGTTTAGACCACGTCTCAGAGGTTTAGGAGGAAGTGAGCTGGCAGAGACGGTTGAAATCTGCCTGATGAGTCTGTTTCCTCATTCCCTCCTCTGCTCTTACTCAGCTTGACTCCTTTTCTGAGTTGACCAGAAAACTACAACGTAGTTAAACCTCTTTTTTTTTTTTTTTATTTGTTCCATTTGATTCCATGAAAGGACTCTCTTTCAAGAGAAGACAAATGATGAATCCTGCAGAAACAATGAAAGTATTTACGTATAAACAATTGAACCTGATCGTAAAAACGTATCTCTATCACTTCCTGCCGTTGCGTTGCGTACCTGCAGGTTTCACACAAGCTTCAAACCTCTTCCGCTTTTTTTCTTTCATTTTTAAAAATGAGTTTTAGTCTATAAAAGCTGATACATGTAATGTCTGAGCTGCTGTTTGTGTTTCTCCTCAGCGTCTCTGAACTGCTGATGGGAGAAGTGGACAGCAGCACGCTGCTCTCCCTGCTGCCCACTGAGAAAAGCAGGGTGAGTCTCCCATCACATTCACTATATAGACGTTTATACTCCCCCAGCTCGCCACTGGTAGTGGAAGGATGAATCGTCTTTGTTCTTTGCAGTCAATGGAGAACCTGTACGCAGCGACAGGCCACGGGGGAGATGGGGGACACTTTAGGAGTGACCTGCAGGACATGGGTAGGCAATAAGTCACCTCCCCTTTACTCATCCTTTCACTATTTTTTTTTTCTTTTCTACTCTCTCCAGGAATTTCTTCGGTTGTGTTAAAATGTTTTAATCTGCATCTGCTGATAGTAAGTAGCAGTAATTCAGCCTTTGGTCAGGTTTTATGAGTTGTTCCAAACCCTGGATGGAGGGTCTCCCCCTGCTGATGTAAATACTGCAGTGCACCCATGTGAGCTGGTTTTACATCACTCAGGTGTATCAGCGGCCGTTATTACACGACACACATCCACTGTTGTTTTGGTTTTTTTTTATGTCAGATATTTCCACCCAGAGTTACTGTTTTTTGTTTTTTTTTTTTGTTTCTTTTTTAGTTCAGTTTGAACTGAAAATAATGTTTATTAAGGTAGTGAACTGACCTCCTTTTTGTTGCTGAATCTCAACCTGACCGTCATAAACCTGCCCCCCCCCACAGGCCTGTTCAGCAGACGCTTTACCCTCCACTCCTCCTACCCTGATGCACTGATCACTATAGAACAATTCATCTGAACTCTTCAGACCCCTTTACCTTGTCCCGTTGCACCAGCTCCTTTGCATATTTTCTCTGTTGTAGATCAAACTGATACAGAACGTGGTTTTCTTTACGTTGCACAGCTGTTTAGCTCCAACTCCTTTCACTCTCTGTGAGTTCAGCACGTAGAAAAGCTCTTTCTTTCACTAACCCTGCTGTGAGTTCAGCTCGCAATTTATTTTTATTTGTGATTTCATCAAATGTGATTCTTGCCAAGATTCTTCCTCAGAGATGATGGTTTAGCACAATCCTTCCAGGTTTCCAGTCAGCATCGGACAGCTGTTAATGTAATCTGAGTACTTTAAAAAAAAAAAAAAAAATGTTGTTGATTTTATTTACTTCATGCAGACAAGTAACTTCACCCTTCTGCAGCTCAGTGATGCACTCATGTCACCTCACAGATGGAAACTTTCAGCTTTGACAAATCAGTCAACAAAACCAGTTTGTTGCCCTGGCAACTAGTTCATTGGTAGTGCAGTAACCAGTGTCTATATGCTGATGTGCAGGCAGAGCTGAGGAAGCGGATGTGATCCTTCAGCGCAGTGAGGGAGGGGTGGACTCGGCTCTGCTCTATGCCAAGACTATTTCCAAGTACATGAAGGACCTAATATGCTACGTGGAAAAGAGAACTTCACTGGGTAAGTGGAAGGGCCATAAATTTATGCAATATTCAGGTTTTTATAAGCTACACAGTTCATCATAAATGAGGCTGGATGTCAGTGTGTTAATTCTAAAAGTCTTTTTTTTTTTTACTTCTGTTTGTACCAGAGGTGGAGTTCTCCAAAGGCCTCCAGCGGTTATATCAGTCCTGCAAACACAGCATAACGCATGTAAACCTCAATTATGTCACAAGATGGAAAGAAAAAAACAATGAAAGCTTTAACTGTAAAGCTTCTGTCATTGCATCAAATCTTGTCTTTTTCTCCCACCAGCCCCACATGCCCCTCTTCTCCATCTACTCTCTGGCTCTAGAGCAGGACCAGGAGCAAAGCGTTGGGCTGCAGCAGGCCACCACCACCCTGCACACCCAGACCTTCATCCAGGTAACTCCCAGTGTGCATCGCTGCATCATCTTTGAGCTGCTTCCTTCTCTAATCAACCTGAAACGCTTATTTTGCTTGTAACCTTTCAACTCATGTTGCTGTGCTTGTACAGCCTCTGATGCAGCGCAAGCAGGAGCACGAAAAGAGGCGGAAGGATATCAAGGAGCACTGGATTCGAGCCAAGCGGAAACTGGTATCGCCTCAGTGTTAATGGTGCATGGATTTGGAAGTGACTTTTACAACAGGGTGACACAAAGACGTGTGTTTTGGTCGTTCTGTATTTAGATGGAGTGTGAGGCAAACCTGCGGAAGGCCAAGCAGGCCTACGTGGCTCGCTGCGAGGAGCACGAGAAGGCCAAAACGGCAACGTGCCGAGCCGAGGAGGAGGGAGGGGGATCGACTGCAAAGTCCCTGGAGAAGAAGAAACGTCTGGAGGAAGAAGCTCGCAACAAGGTTTGTGTGTTTGTGGGACTCATCTTTGCAGCAAGATGGAGGCCACAGAGTCCTGAATGCCACTGGATTAATGCTAGGTCTGTGTTGGAAGGAGAAAGAGGAAAATAAGTCTGAAATTGAAGTGTGTGTGTGTGCAGGCAGATGAAGCAGAGGCCACCTATCGTACCTGTATAGCAGATGCAACCACACAACAGCTGGAGCTGGAACACACAAAGGTCACAGTGCTGCGGCAGCTGCAGGATATCATCAAACAGAGCGATCAGACCCTCCGCTCGGTCAGAACAAACACACAAAACATCGCACTTCTCCCAAATCCTTTTGTCTTTAACTCCCAGCCTTCCTCCTCCAGGCCACCATCTCCTACTACCAGCTCATGCACATGCAGACGGTCGCGCTGCCGGTCCATTACCAGACTCTGTGTGAGAGCAGCAAGCTGTATGACCCCGGGCAGCAGTACGCCGCCCACGTGCGAGACCTGCAGCTGCCTGAGCAGCCCACCATCCACTACACGTTTGAAGGATACTCCCCCTCCAGCTCATCGTCACAGTAAGAGCTACAATTGGTCTTGGTTAAATGTTTTAGATGCTTTTAATCATGTTTTGTACAAAACCAAATGATACAGTCCCAGCAGAGCCATAGTTTCTAGACAGAGGGACAAAAACAGGCAGTGGTCTCTGCAAACGTTAAAATAATTCAGTGTTGATGAGATGATGTGTTCATGTACGGCATGTTTACTGTAGTGGTGTTGACTTTCAGCAGGGTTTTGAATAGAAAACAGTCCATTAAATGTAAACTGTCTGTCTTCTGTCGACCGTTGCAGCCACGGCCACAGACCGAGGAATGACAGTTTCAACACTGACACAAATGCGAACCAAGCCGAGGGTCCTGCCATCAGCGTGGATCCAGCTCCTGCAGAATCAGAGGCTCAACGCAAGAGTAAGTGATGCTGCAGGTGGAGTGTGGACCTGGCCTGGTGAGAGAACTGGGTCTGAGTAAAAAGCTGTAGTCTGTATTTGACCTTTCCTTGTGTGGCTCCTTTGTCATCTCCAGAGCAGGGTCACAAGTCGTGGGGCTCAACTGTGAGCAATGACAGCGTTGGAGGTGATGGAGGCCTGGATTCTCCCACTGCCAGCACCAGTAAGTCTGACTTTAGTTAAAACTGACATGAATGGGAATACCTCTTTATGATACAATGTTAAATTGTTTAAAGTTCAATAAGTAGAATCCCCGTTCAGATTGTGTCTTTCCTCCTTAGGTGACATTGCTAAAATAGCGCGGACATCCTCTACTGGAACGATGTCTTCTGATGATGATGCAGATGAGAAAGATGGAAATGTGTCCTCATTTGAGTCTCCAAGTAAGCTCTCCGGAGGTTTTCCTCCACTCAGTGGGACTGTTGAAGTTGTCTGTCTTGTGTGAGCTTCTTCTGTGTGACGGAGGCTGTTCTGTGCAGATATTAACGGCATGGATCCAGACGTGGTGGTGTCCACCAGACCTTTCCGTAACATCGGCCTGTCCAAAGCGGCCCAGACCCATCGGCTGAGGAAGCTACGGACTCCTGCAAAGTGCCGCGAGTGTGACAGCTACGTTTACTTCCAGGGAGCAGAGTGTGAGGAGGTGAGTTCTTTGTCGGTTTCTCGAATTCAGATTTCAGACACAAATGTGGCATTTTAGGGGTAAATGCAGTGTGTTGCTAACAGGAAAAAAAAATACCAGCCCCTTTTTTTGGGGGGAGTGTTTTAAAAGAAGCAAGGAGTTCCATCTATCGCAGGGGTCACCAACTCCAGTCCTTGAGGGCTACCATCCTGCAGGTTTTAGTGTTTCCCTTGTACAACACATTTGATCCAAGTGAAAAGGTTCTCCAAGAACTTGTTGTCATCCTCTGCACCTGCCTGTTAATGAGCCATTGGTTTGGGTCAGGTGTGTTGTACCTGGAAAACAATGAAAGCTGCAGGATGGTTGCCCTTCAGGACCGGAGTTGGTGACCCCTGATCTATCCTAATCCGGCTCGTCACTCAGCCTTAATCCCATATCTGTCCTAATAACAATAGTCTCTCCTTGTCCTTTTAATATTTAGTTTGCAAGTTGCATCGTAGAAGTGCCTTTCATCCTGATAGATTTCTATTACCAAATGAAAGACCTTCAGTTATTGTTACGAAGAAAAGCTCAAGGTGCTGATGAGCTGCAGCGACTCTTTTGAGCTTCATTCAAGCTTTCAGCTGAACACGCCTCAGACTGGAGCAAATCCACGTTGTGTTATACAAAGGGAGACCTTTCTAGGCTATATATTTATTACATTAAATCCAATTTAGCAGGATTTAAACTCCACAAGCATGTTTTTAAACCAGCGCAGCAGAGTTTTAAATCGGAGGTTTCCCAGCACGTAGATTTGAATGAGTCTGCTGAGCTTCATGTGGACCAAAACAACCTTTAGGCACACAAAGTTTTGACTTTCAGATCAGCTGGCTTCCTGGTAGATGGACATTTTTACCTCAGATCTTTTAATACTGATGGCACCACATTTGTATTTTGATGGACTCTGGCCAAACAGAAAGCTTTGGTGTTCTGTTTAACACAATATTATGAAATACAGCTTTTTATATGAATGTCAATGTTTTACATGTTTTTAAAGCTTCATTTTAAGCTTCCTCTGCTTTTTCATTTGTCTCCCCAGTGTTTCCTGGCGTGCCACAAGCGCTGCCTGGAGACTCTGGCCATCCAGTGTGGTCATAAGAAGCTGCAGGGTCGCCTGCAGCTGTTTGGCAGGGACTTCTCTCAGGTGGCCAGCTGCGCCAGTGACTGCATCCCCTTCATCATCACAAAGTGCATCTCGGAGATTGAAAGACGTGCGCTCAAGATGAAGGTGATAGAGCACTTTTTAAAAAATTCTACCAGTCAAAAGTGATTAGTTTTACATTTTTACGTATTTTACCTTTTCTTCCTCCTCTCAGGGGATTTACAGGGTAAATGGGGTGAAAACTCGTGTGGAGAAACTGTGCCAGGCCTTTGAGAATGGCAAAGAACTGGTGGAGCTGTCTCAGTGTTCGCCGCATGACATCAGCAACGTCCTCAAGCTTTACCTCAGACAGGTACGCAGTCCCGCCGCCGCTCAGTCAGGTGGTTTACTGGAACTGCAGGAGGGGAACCAATCAACCCATGTTGTTTTTATACTTCCTCAAAGTCTTTACTGTTTCTTCTTAAACATTGTTTAGTATTATTGTTTATTTTTTTCCTTAAATACCCCCTAATCCCACCATCTGCTCAAGAAATCCACAGAAAGTAAACTTTTCTGACTTCAGCAGGAATTCTTACAGGAAAACAGCTCTTAGTAGTCATAACTATAAAGATGCCGGCAGGTTTTATTTCTTTCCTGTTCCCCACCCCGCCAGTTACCGGAGCCCATCATGCCCTTCCATCTCTACAACAAGCTTATGGGTCTCGCCAAAGAGAGCCTGCAGAGCGAGGGAGACTCGGCGGAGGGAGAGGAGGCCGAGTCGACCAATCCCAACCCAGCAGTGGTCAGAGGGCCCGAGTTGGTAGACCAGGGTCCTGACACGGATCCAGAGGTTCTGGTCTTGGTGAACAGTTTGAGAGAACTCCTTAAAGAGCTGCCCAAGGCTAACATGGCGACACTGCGCTACATCATTCGCCATCTTCAAAGGTTAGCAATCTGATTGGTGTTATGGAAATGGAACAAAACAAAACCTTCCAGCTTCAGGTCATCAGATTAACCCGTTTTTTTCCTTTTTTTTTTTCCTGTAATCTGTTTTCCAGAATTGCAAAACTGGAGGAAGATAACAAGATGAGTCCCAGTAACTTGGGGATTGTTTTTGGGCCTTCTCTGATGCGTCCTCGTCCAACTGGGGCCACAATATCCCTGTCTTCTCTGGTAGATTATCCCCACCAGGCCCGCATCGTGGAGGCCCTCATCGTCTTCTATTCATCCATCTTCCAGTCCAAAACCGCTCAGTCCAACAAAACTTCGCGCTCAGCTTCCAGCTCAGCCCAGCAGGTAGGACTCACCCTCTTCCAGTTGTGTAGTAGAAGCAAAAGAAAAATCTGCCATGTTGGATATAAAAGCAATAAAGAACTAAAAGAGAAAAAAACATTCCAGATACCGTCCTTATAATTAATTAGGATTTATTTTAAGGTATTTTCAGCCTTATTTTGAGTTCACTGTTTGTAGCCTAACAGTAAAAAGTAATAAAAACAAATTCTTACAAATCTTTCCTCCTTCCTGGTTCAGGAAAGTCCTGTTTGTGACAAGGTGGAGAGCCCAGCTGACGGAGAAGACGATGGCAGCAGAGAGGAGCAGAACAAGCTGGAGGAGGGTTGTGGTATGTTCCTATAAAGGAATAATGCTGTGAAGAATTAACTTGCGTAACGTCTCCTTAAACCTCAACACTCAGTCCGACTTAGTGGTGTCTTTTTCATCCATTTTATTCTAATTTTATTTTATTTAAATTCTTTGTCCAGAAAGTTCTTTGGGCTCGTTGGGTTCCAGCGAGCAGCTCCCCGACTCGGACTCTGAGCTGGAGGAGAGTAGCCAGAGGACGCCCAGCTTGACAAAGCAGGAAAGCGAGTTGAGCATGGATGACGACCAGCTGAGCTACAGGGACAGCCTTGACCTGTCTAGTCAGTCCGTCGCCCATACTGACCCTGAGCATGATGTGGATCAGGACCATGGCCATCCAGAAGAAGGAGACCCTCCGGCTCTGCCTAATAGCGGCCCCCCTGATGATAATACAGCAGTGGAGCAGGATCTCACAGCCTCCCTTGCTGAGCTCAATGTAAATCAGTCTAATAACAACCAACCGTACTCCCCAATACGGAGTCTGTCTGGGGTTCCACGGGCACGCCTGTGTGGGAAAAAGTTACCCCTGACGAGAAACCGGGACAGCGAGCCAGAGTTTGTCTAATTTCCCAATCATAATCAGATGAGACTGAGAAGCGGTTTTATAATCACATTCAAGCAGCGACGTAAAACGTGCGCCTAACAAAGATCAATTTGGAGCTTTCTGTCTGAGTAGATGTTTCTAGCTGTTGATATATCCTGTCAGTGAAACCACTGCATGCTTGCTCCTCTTTCACAAAATCAATCCAGTCATTTCAAATGTTTTGACGTGTGTTTTGGTGTTTTTCCAGTTTTAAGGTCTTTTTCTACTTTTGTCAACTTTCAGTGTGTAGTTTCAGGATGTATCTATGGCGCAACTTCTGAGATTGCCATTTAAGTGTTGATTTTATTACAGCTTCACAATGAAAAATGTCTTAATGTGCTGTTATCTTTTATTGATGTTTGAACTATTTTAATAAAGAGTTCTTTATAAGTTGTTGCTGAGTCACTACTGTACATCTCCAATGAGGGCAACAAAAAATTCCCAGGCATGTAAATCAGCTGTTATACTATGTCTGTGGATTTAGAAGGCAAAACAGGAAGTACTGTAGTGTGTGGGGTGAGGCACATTTAAACCTTTCAGTTTGAGATTTGTGAGCAGCAGCTGCAGGATGCCTTTCAGGAAGAAGGTAAGCACTACTACTACTATCAAACAGTAAATGTGTTTACAGGAAATGTATTGCTAAATGTACATGAGTCAAAAAATGGAGAAAATAGTTTTTATTTTTGACTTTATTTTACAAAACCAGTAATAAAACATGTCTAAACAAACGGCAGGGGGGTGATTCAGAGAAGACTGATGAACAGGGAAATGTTTCCTTCGCTGGTCCTTCATGCTGATCCTGGAGCACAAAGGAATAAAAAGGAATTGTACTTTACTTGGAATCTGCATTCAATTTGTTGACCAACAAA
>NC_136626.1:28332792-28550292 GCF_933228915.1 Telmatherina bonti
AAACACTAACTCTCTTGTTGTCTGGGATTATGATTAATTGCCTCAGGAAAAAACATATTTTTTGTGTTGGACTCTGGCTCTGTTGGGGCCCATGTGTAAATTATACCCCTTTTTATTAGGAAAATAATCACATTATACAATGGGTTTTATGTGTTTGTTTGCTCTTTGCCCTGGCTACATGCAGCTTACCCTCCCATGGCTGTTTTACTGAGATTATGACAAAACTGTGGACTGTGGACAGCATTACGGGTGCATTTGTGATCAGGATTTATTTGTCAGCAGCACAGAGGGACCTATTGGAGAATCCCAGCCTATCAGTTTGGTTAATGTGCACCTTCCCGTTATATATAAGGAGACTGTGGTGAATGATCTTCCAGTAGTGAGGTCTGAGGTTGTAGCTGAAGTCACTGGAGGTGCCTCAAAGATTTCTGCCTTCAGAGGAACAGACTTAAAGGCAATCATGCGCCTGATAGGGTGCACAGTACTTTTCTCGGTCCTACTGCAGGCTATGGTAAGGAAAAATTAAATAAGGATAGAAACACTGGATTATCAATCTTTTTGGAGAAAATCGTTTTTGTTCCGCTTTTTTTTTTTTCAATTTCAATTTATTTTTATGTCATGTTCGATGGACTTATTTTAAATTCATTAATCATTTGACATCCAGAGACTCAGATCGGAAGTTCTTCTGAAGAAGGGATATTTATAGTTATTGACTGTAAATGCAGCATATTGAGTGGGATATATCTATTTCTGAGTAATGATCTGGTTTTCCTCTGCTAAAATTTTTTCTTTACTCATGTTTCTACTTTTAACAGTCTAACCCAACAGAGGACTGGCAGAGGGCCACATCTATTTATGAATTCAATGCAACAGATATTGATGGAAATTTGATTTCCCTTGAGAAATACAGGTACATTTTCCTGTTACATAGTTCAGCCTGTTATTTGTCACAGTAAACTATGTTTAAACTTATCATATTCTCTGTGTTTTTATTTTAGGGGGGATGTTGTCATCATCACCAATGTTGCCTCGAAATGAGGCAAAACCCCAGTAAACTACTTTCAGTTTGCCAAGATGCACGCCAAGTACGCTGAGAGAGGTTTACGCATCCTTGCCTTCCCTTCAAACCAGTTTGGGAATCAGGTACATCCCAAGTTCTTTATGAAAGCTTCAAGCTAAACTGGGATCTTAAAAATGACATGTACATGTAAATTAAATTGATGAAAGAGCGTTTCACAAAATATTTTAGAACCATTGCTGAACCATTAATGCTGCAGAGGCTTAGTAAAGGTATGTGATCAGGGCAGATTGTTTATCTGTCTTGGCTGTTATTCTGTCAGATGGATTATACAGAAACTATTAAGCTTAGTTTCACAAAACTTAAAATTGGGTGAAAATTTAGCTCACTTTCTTTCAATTTCTTTAAACTTGTGCACACTTGTTTATTTTTTTTAATTACTTTTGCTACATGTATAATTTAGCCTCAGCTCAGATACAGAATTTATATATATATATATATATATATATATATATATATATATATATGTATGTATGTATGTATGTATGTATTTATGAAAAATCTTAGATGTAGCCAACAGAGTAAGCTAATACATCTTAATAAACTACATATAATAATCTTTCTTTTTGTAACTTATATCCTCAGCAGAGGATCTGATAATCTGAAAGAACTTCCTAAATGTTGAACATTATTTGTGTTTTCCTCTCTTGTTTCTGTCTTTAGGAGCCTGGCAATGAAACTCAAATCAAGCAGTTTGCTGAGTCGTACAAGGCTGAGTTCGCCATGTTCAGTAAGATCGACGTAAACGGGGCCAACGCTCACCCCCTGTGGAAGTGGCTGAAGGAGCAGCCCAATGGGAAAGGCTTACTGGGAAAGTAAGTTGGGCAGAAATTTTAAAAAGACCAAAAAAAGGGAAATTTTTGTGACATTTTAGAGCAGATTAACTCAGGATGCTCACGGCTACCTCATCTCCCAATCGTTGAGTGAGATGGTAGCCCTCCATGAGACTGGTTCTGCTGGATGTTTTTGCCCGCTCACATTCACCTATCACCTGCATGCTCAGGATTGGGGATTAAACTTAAGAGAATCCATTGCTTTTCTTAGTTAGGAAGTTATTTTTTTCTTCTTTGATTATATGAACACAGCTATTATTAAATTAGAATAACGTGGCTCATGTAATGGATTTTTGGTAATAAGATTATAATTACACTCCAGCTAATTAGGCTGTCTGTAAAAGTGCTTTAAGAGTCGGTATATGATGCGCCGGTATGAAATTCTGACAGTATGATAATCTTGAGCAAAAAATATCAAAGTTTCACTGTATACTGTGGTAGTATGATTAGGCTCCTAAATATTGTATTTTAAATGTCTGGGTAAAAACAAAACCTATTTTTGGTTGACTGACACCTGCAATATCCAACCCACTCAGCCAACTTCGATACTTACACACCACAGGGTTTACACTCTTATTGCACCTGCGCATAACTCAAGGTACACCAGACTTACACACACTTCTTGAGATATATAAGAAGGCAGTTTATTCCTTCTGCAAGATATTCATACTGCAACTTTTTCATACCTCAGTATACCTTAAAAACCGGCACATCCATACTTAAGTGGACTTTGTCATGAATTGACGTTAGACAGATAAAGCTGGATTAAACAGTGTTTAGACAAGCAGAAATTGATTAATGGTCTCTGTGATGATGCAACATTTGTCTAAAATGTGGTTGTTTATTGATTTAAAGTATAGACCTTTCAAGGCTAAAGTTTTTTTTCAGATTTATTTCTAACATATCTTTTTGTTTTTTATTTCTGCAGTAGCATCAAGTGGAATTTCACAAAGGTAAATATTACCATCTATATGAAGTTCCTGTGGTTAAGATGGTTAAGAGTAAATTTATGTAGCATGATGTGAAAAGTGCAAAATCACCTCGTAATTGTCATGTTCAGTGACCCTGTTTTTCTTTTGGTGCGTCTGTAGTTTCTGATCAACAGGGAGGGGCAGGTGGTGAAGCGATACGGTCCTCTGGATGATCCAAGTGTATGTACAGCCTTCCCCCTTTGCCAGAAACACTGATATAAATACTAAATAGACTGTAAGAGATTTGTTGGTGTATTTGCTGTCAGCTGCTCTGTACAAGAAAAATAGAAAGTTTAGAAAGTGGTCTTTTTTAAAATAGCTGGTATTAAGCGTCATTCTTCTCAAAAACTGATACGATTTCCAGCAAATTATTTATGAAACTGTACAAGACTTTGTGATGTCTAACTGCATATTAAGCTACTATGTACTGCTTTAGTTTCTTATTAAGTGTGATTAGGATACGCAATTAATGCCAGCTTCAATTCTTGTTTTCTTTCCAGGTGGTGGAAAAGGATCTTCCTAAATACCTTTAAACCCTTAATATATATCTGATATCTCCACAACTTTACTTATACACTTGTTCAGTTCACTCTGTCTTAACTTCAGTGTTCCTCCTCTGTTCTCCACTTCTCCAAGCTCCGATGGATATAGCTTGTGTCCACCCCAGACCAGTGACGGTTTGCCCGTAAATCTGCATGGCGGACAGGGCAAACCTGATGAAAATGGCGTGCAAACCTGCTGGGAGACTTACAAAGCCTATATTCATTTGGTTCTCTGGAGCGAAAGAGAAATGATCCTTGAACACATCATTAAATCTTTAAACAACTTGAAATGTTGTTTTGTCTTCTTAATAAACTCTGCAGGTTTTTCTTTTTTTTCAAGAGCTATCTTCACTTATCTTCACTAATACATATATAATGCAGAATAAAAACATATTTTTAGCAGCAGTTTTTATCAGTGATGTTCAACAAGAATGCCTGAGCAATAGAAGAGCTCAAAATACTTCGCCTTAGGGTCACCAAATAGTTAAAGTGTTGGAAAAGGGTTTGGCTGCATATTTTTTTCTATAAATAAATACTTCCTATCTTTATGATGGTTTATTAAGTGGAGATGTAGTTGAAAATTAAAATCACAGACATTTATTCTGATACAACAGTGTCACTGGGGAAATTGGCTAACATTTGTAATCTGTGATCAATGTGCTCATGTAAGAATAAATAAGAAATGGGAAAATGAAGAATTACATAACTTTTTCATAAAAGCTATAACTATCCAAAGAGTCATCAGTCAGCTAAATAAAACTAGTGCTGCAAATGACCTTTTAAAAATATGACATTTTTTATATATATATATTCTATATGAAATTTGCTAGTTTCAAGAACCACAATTTTATTTCTATTTGACCATTTAAAATAAAGAAAAAAAAACATAAAACTTTTTTTTTAAAAAAGAGACATTTTCTTGTATGGGATGAAAGCCATTGTGGTAGATCCACAGACCTTGGTCTGGATTCAAATGGAGAAAAAACAGTACAATGAATTAATTATTGTTAAAAGAGTTTATATTTGGATTATTTTCTAAACAAATGTATTTCAACCTGGAAATCTTTCATGGAGAATTTGAAAATATTGAGAAAAATGTCAACTTCCATAATTATATTTGTGAGAATATTTGACGCAGTTTTAAAGTTGATCCTCTGTAGCATGAATATCGACTCATCAGAAATAAAATATAGCAGATAATGAAATTGTTATACAACTTTAATGAAATGAAAAATGAAATTAAGCCTCCTCCAGTTCAATGTAACCATCTGATATTAAATTGGCCAAATTAGCCTTTCTGAGTGCAATTCCCTCATCCGCCTACAGGTGGAGCCGCATTATCCATCACCAGCTCATAACCAGGCAGCAGCAGCAAGTGCAGCGCAGCCGACCTGGGAGGAGCGGACTGTGAGCCGCTGTCGTGAGGACACACCGCACTAATGAAGGCACCGTTGCGGATAACTCAAATATTCTCCCATTTAATCATTGTAACAAATTAACCAACACGTCTCTCATTCCTCTCACTTGGATTACACCGTCGCTGTGGGTCTGTCATTCGGAGGGCTTGTCTTTTTTTTTTTTTTTTCCCCTCCGGGAGGCTGAATGGAAGCAGGAGCCGAGGGAGCGGTCGGGCTGTCGGAGGCCAGGGAAGGGAGCCCGCTGTCCGGGGCCGCAGCATCCGATGATGCGGACACGGTTGTGGGGGTTAGCTACGGGATGGACGCAGCAGACATGGGTAATTTTATACTAATCCGTCAAGCTCTTCACGCCTGTCATGTTCATCTCTGTTCCCCTTCATCCATGTTTACCCGCGTTTCTTGTTTTATTGCTGTGACCAGAAAGTCCCGACTCATCTCCGCTAGCGGTAAATCGGCAGCTAGGCTATCAGCTAACTAATGGATGAGCAGGGCAAGTTATGCACGACACATATAGGACGTGTGCTTGTGAGACGTAAACACGTATTTCAGGTGTATGAGGCAAACCAAATCATAGAAAGAGTACACTCTTAGAGGAGCATTATGGTATTTTATGTAGTTAATATTACTAAATATCTGCCTGGTGTAAAGAGATATCCTGGGATGTAGCTAGGATATGTGACCCTCTCCACAGGAGGGATGTCTTTTCTTCCGTGTGTTTTATTATTATTATTATTATTATTATTATTATTATTATTATTATTATTATTATTAACAATATTATTCTTATTCTTATTCTTATTCTTATTATTATACTTACACGTACGCGTTACACGGACCTTTCCCAGCAGTGGGCATCTATTCTGAACACATTGTACAAATTCAGTAAACAAAAAGCATAAATTCAGTTCGGCTTTACCAGTTGTCACCCTTGCCGTTTACTGGAGCCTGAAAATCCCAGTTTCAGCAAATAAAAGGTAAACCAGTGGAGCTGACAGGCAAGCCTGGATTCCATGCAGCTAAACAAGCTCCAGGTCACATATTTATTTTTAAAGAGCCTCTGTTGATCATTTACACCCAAAACATAGAGGACTTGCTACAGTTTGGAAATAACCACCCCAATTATTAAGTGTTTTTTACCTTGACATCTGTGTTATTTCTGCTTTTTCATATCCAGATGTGTTCTGCACAGCTGATAGAATGATACATCCATTGGCAATTACAATCGCTTAGCTAAATATGACATTTAAATTAATGCATATTTAATTAAGGGTGTTTAGACTAAAACGATCAGCTTACATGTTTTAATCAGATCCTTATAAGCCTCCAGCACTGACGTTACTTTGAGACAACTGAAGGGACACTTTTCAGGTTTATATTTAAGCTCGGCTCATGGCACGACTCATTTACATCATAGCTTCATTGTGCTGTTATCTCATACAGAGATGGTAGCTGCAGTAAAAATCAACGCAGCCACTGTGCAGCTGATCACGACAACACCTTAAGCATGATGTGACTAGTAATAGTAGTGTGAAGACATTAGGGGAGGTATGCTTAGGCTGTGGACCTTCATTCACATCTGTTCACTGTGTGTAGCTGAATTCAGTCACTGGAGCAGGTTTATTGATTAACAGTAGAAAAAATTATGCTTTGTTGCCATGACGAGATGGCCACAACCACACATACAGATGTCTATCTTAGAAGTGCCAGTATAAATTAAAATTAGCTGGAAAGAAACTTTTCCCGTTGCATTAATGTACATTACATTATAGATTAATAACTGTAAGGACTGTAAACAGGCAACATTTAGCCCAGAAAGTTACCACATAATTGCAGTTTTGTTCAGGCATGTAAATGTCACAATATTAGGTACGGTAATCTACTGAAGTGTTAGCTCTAAAGCCCACCACTGGATGTGCATACATGTGTGAGTAAAAAGCACGACTGCCTTCAGCTTTATGCGCAGCCTTTATGTGCAACAGCCATCCATCAACGTTGCGTTTACTGGTCATCTTCGCTATGCATCGCAGGGATTTTCATGTGTCCTCTATCAGGAAAGTGGTGACTTTATGAGAAGCTCAGCATCTCCACACAAAACATGCTTATAAATATAAGGGATGATCTGGAGTGGGTGAAGCATTACTGTAGAGGAGGAGAAGAAAATGGGTGCTAGGTGTCATTTGAGTGCACATGTTTTTTTCGAGTGTGCTTGCTGGCGTGCGTCTCAATCACCTCGGGTAATTTCACAAGTGCTCAGACAGTGTTTCTTCACATGCAATGGGAAACACAAGCTTTGTGCGGATGATCGGTGTTACACAGGCATAAGTGAATCCATCTCTTTTCTGCTAAATATATGATTTTTGATTTTTCGCACACAGATGAAATTCATTGGTCTGAGTGTTTGATCATCTGGCACAAGTTGAGGATACAACATGGAGATATTTAGTGCACACACCATGTGAATCAATCCTGCAGTCAACTGCTTGAAATGTTTGTTTTAAAGTTTGATTAAAGCAAAAAAATTATAAAGTTGCAACAGACACGTGAAACAATGTATTTACATTCATTCATGCTGACGTGACACTAAAGCTGCAAAATATATTGTTTGAGCATCGTCATCCCGTGTGTGTAATAGTCACACTAAAGGTCCTGCATTGTAGGAGGCAAATAAACCCAACATGTTCTCATCAATTTCCAGGGTACCTGACACACAGGTTTGTTTATTGTCAATAGCAATTTAAAAAAAAAAGCTTTATGGTAAAACACAATTCACATTTGTTCATGATAGAACAAAACATTTACTCAAGACGTAGCACTGTAAAAGCCAGCGATAAAAAATAATAAGAATAACTCTCCAATACCGACAAAAACTAAACTTGTAATATTTGTAATAATAACAAAAAGACGTAAGGTCAGTGCAGGCTAACTGTCCTCAAGACAGCAGGAGTGCAGCATAACTTGGAGTACAAGTAAAGTCATCTTTTGAAATTCCTGTTTTTTTTTTTCATTTTGCAATATATATTACATGTAGGGGTGCACCAAAACTGATATCAATATTTGTATTGGCTCAGTACCATGTGTTTGTACTTGTACTTGGTATTAATAAAAGTGTACCGATACCACAACCTATTCCCGACACCACACTAGTCAAGCCAGCGCAGATGTGTATGATGACATGCTTCAGACATGTTTTAAAAGAAATAAATGCATTGAATGTGACATTTTTGTTACACTTAAAGCGAGATTTTTGTTTTAAAATTGCACATGTATCGCTGTATTTGGATAAAATGTGCCAAATCAAAATAAAACTTGTTGAAATTGTTAGATCTGTAATGTTATCATATTTGTATTAGTGAGGTAATTTAAGAAAGGATGGGTAACTTAATACAACCTAATGAAATCCTACACAGTTATAACAGCAATAATAACCATAGTTACAGTTAATGTTCACATAAATAGATTTGGTATCAGCAAATATTGGTACCTGCAGATATTCAAATTTCAGGTATCGGATCGGAACTCCCAAAAAGTGGATCGGTGCATCCCTAATTATATCAATAAGGAAAAATCGCAATGTCTGCTTGGCACAATTTCTTCCTCTGTTTGGATGGGATGTAATTTAAAAAATAATGCAATTAATTATATAATAATTATTTTAATGTCATTTTATGCTTTTGATATAATGATAAAGTAATAGCATAATGCATATTAGGTATCAAAGAACACATTTTGTTGTTCGTCTGCATCAGTGTGATTTTTACAAGTGTTCCCACTGTGGGGGTGTGGCCAAGCATAACTCCTTTTAGCCCGAGGCCACACATTGTCCTAACCTCACCACTGCTGTCGCCATGTGTGTGCATGTCTGTATGTGTATTTTTCCCGTGAAAAGATTCACCTTAGTGGTAGTGAAAACCCAAAAATGAAGATGTTAATGCTTGTTTTTATGTGTCCTTTCCTCATCCAAAGCCTTGGCAGGTTTAGCTTGTTTGTTTTATAAGCCCTACAACAAGGAGCGGTGGGTGTAGATCACACTGTAACAGCCAAGCACCATCAGTCCAGGAAGGGTCGTAAAAAGATTTGTTTGTGTTAATTTATGATCCATAATGGCTAGTCATCAGTAGGAATGAATGGGAAGCAAGTGCAAAAGCCCATCTTAATTCTCATTGGTTTCCCAAAGATGATCAACGTTTGCTTGTGAATTCGATATGAGTGGTTAACGTCAGATGTGCGTATGTGTAATTGTGGGTTTAGCCGTGCAGCTCAGCTGCTCTAAATGTGTGAATACAGTGCTGGGTGGGTGTCACAGCTGGCTATTAAATAGCTGTCTGAGCATTTAGGCCCTTTCTAAGCTTCTCATCCTCTAGCAGTCGTAATTTGCCCCCACAGTCCTCCTGCCATCATGACAGCTTTAATCTCACTCATCTCTCCTCCCTACATTCATACTGAACTCCTCTCACCTTCAGCTTTAGATATAGTTTCCTGTCCTCTCATCAGTGAGCGGTTCCCTCAGCTCAACTCATTTCTCACCATCCATCGGTCCTCCCCCACTCGCTCTTTTTCACTGTTCTCCTCTTTAGGCATGGCCTGTCAGAATTGCTGACAGAAGCACAAAGGGTAGATTCCCTCCTGTGGAATTTACCACCCATCTGCTTCCTCCATGCAGCATGGTCTTTCTCTGCCTCGTGCCTCTCTGTCTTCGTTGCTATACCCACCAGGATCACTTTGTACTCTGGTGGTATTTTCAGGGTTTTCGACCGCCTGCCAGGTTCTATGATGTCACACTTTTTGACGTGGATGATGACGCAGTTGCATTGCATTCTACATGCTTCTGTTTTTGCTTGCAAGTGGGGGATGTGTGCTAAAGCAGTGATCCTGTAAAGACACCACCGAGAGCTGCCTGAATTTGTTTTGTATCTTATGATCCATACAGCCTGGATGGAAGAGTGAGAGGAGGAAAGAAAGAAAGGAAATAAACTATGGCCCTATTTTGCTATTATGTTAACTTTGCAGCCTTAAAAGCTGCTGGATGATGCTCTGGCTTAGCAGTGTCATGCTGCCCTGTCTTCCCTCCAGAAGAAATAAAGCAAAGGCCTGCTGTTTTCAATTAAGAGAGTTATGTACCCACAGCATAGGCTGTTATTTCATAAGAAGCACCTGGAGCATGAAGTCATAAAGAAGCATAAACTCATTACTTTATCTGAGCCACCCACATTGATTTAATAATCATTTTTAACCAATAAAGGTGCACGGTGGTGCCTGCTCATAACCTCGGTCATTTTGTTCTCGTTGAATTAGCCTTGTGATAAACTTTTAAAGTGTAGTTTGAATTCTCGCCTTGTGAATGCTGAGTAGAGATATTGGGATCTGTTTAAAAAGCCAATAATGTGAGATTTTTATGCTGCGTTTTTAATAAGATTTAGCTCTAAATCATAAAGCGGAGATGATCGGTTTATTTAGTGATAAGAGACTTACACTGAGACCTTTCAGATAATGGTAAACATGTATACCAAGCAGCAAACTCCAGCGGGTAAAATCGAAGCCTATGCGCAAGCACCAAAAATTGCTGTTCCACTTTCATCCGCTAGGGGCGCCAAAACAGATCCCCATAGACTCCCATGTTAAAAAGGCAAACTTCACAGCATAAATAAACATGTTTACAGCCTGGTGCAAAAATTCATTCTAGGTTTAACAGGTCAGGTTTACCTTCATGACAACTGTGGATGGAGTGAATTTTTTTCTAACTCGACCATTTAAAAGTAATTTAATCTCGAAATTCGGCATATTTAGGGGCGTGTCCTTTTTATTTCCAGGCACCCGATCTCCCGCTTCAAGCGAGAAGAAAGTAGAACGACCGCGGTTTTTATCCAGTTAACAGCCTGCTTACCTCCGTTAGCTGATTAGCTCCGGGTTAGCTCGGTTAACTCTTAGCTACAGGCAACTCAGAGTTCGCTAGATGTCAATCATCCACCCTGACACTCACAGCTCCCCCTCTCAGCACTACCTCTTTGCTCATATTTGTCATTTTTTGGGAGAGACGACATGCGTGACGCTGCAAAGATGGCGATGGTAGGAACCACCCAATGAGCTCAATTTAGCTCTTCAGAAACCTATGGGTGACATTACGGAGGCTCCGTCCATCTTTTTATATCCAGTTTATGATGTACACCCAGAACAGCCACATGGATGAAGTGACTTAAGTCAGGTTTGAATGAATAACTTTTTTTTTTTTTTTATTATTATTCAAAGAGTTGGCATTTATTGTTGCTTTTACTGTCAGTAAATTCAATATTTTCACATCGTCAATAACTCACCTGACAAATGAAGTCCTGCAAAGACATCCTCTTACGTTTTTGGCAGCTGTAAGAATCGAAGAATAAAAAACTAAATGTTTTTAGTTCAATGATAAACATATAACCAGCAGTCGTGGACATGTCTTGTCCTCTGACTCCCATTGCATTTTGGGATAAATCTATGGATTGCTTGCAGCGTGCTGACGATGAATGGCACACAGAGCATTGTAAAGTGCAAGAGAAAGATGCTGCAGGGTTCATGTAAGTTTAATAGGATCAGAGCAGTGAGAGCATATCTTCATTCATTAAACAGTGTGGGCCTAGTTGACAAATTTAGCCCATTCTCCTCCCATCTCATGGTGCATTTGCCATGGACTCAGAGAACAGAGATGACTTAGATAAGCACAGATACATTGTCCAGTGTCTGTCAGTCATTGTGTGTCCTGCAGCACAGATCAAGTCAGAGCTACAGTTTCAGGATTCACTGGTCACATTTGACTGTGACAGGGAGATGCACTGGACTTTTTGACCCTTGTAACTGAGGCTCTTTGTATCTACTGTTGTGACATTTTATTTATTGGGTTGACATCATGATGAGGAAACTCATCTTAGCTCCTAACACAGCTTACAAACAGTTATATTTACTACACTTTCATTTTCTTTTGCTAATATGTTGCAGGAATGTGTGTGAAAATGAGCAGAGATGTGTAATCAGTGTCAATTTATCCTCCAATATCAAGGCAAGGTTGTTTTTAAGCCTCTCTATTAAAGCTTAAGTACTATATAAAAATATGTAATAGCTCAGTTTTACTTGTCGCTATGTAAAAAGGTTTTTGCTTCGCTCAACATTCATACACCAGTTTACTAGGTACATCTAGCAAGTACTGGGTTAGACCCCCTTTTTTGCCTTCAAAACCGCTGTAATTTTTGGTGGCATTGATTCAACGAGGTGATGGAAACATTTCACAGAGATTTCGACCCATCAGAAGATGGCACACTGTGGTCATAAAGGGGCGGACGTGGTAAGAAACAATACTCAGGAAGGCTTCAGTGTTTGGATGATGCTCAATTGGTGATAAAGTGTGACATATTGTCACGTCTAGGGCTGTGACAATATGATTTTGTCCCGATTCAGTTCGATTTCGATTTTTTTGGGTGTCGATTCTATTTAAATTGCGATTCTCAAAATTCTTAAATATTGATGATTTTTGTAATTAAAAACAATTTTTTTTTTTTTTAAATTTAAATTTTTTTTTTTTTATAAAACTTCTTTTTGCTAGTATTTTTTCTTGATTTCAGTTAGGAAAAAATAACCCAGTAGCCAGATCATCATTCTGCTGCTATAATGCCCAAGAAGACAAGTAAAAAGATCAATAAAACCCATGAAAATGACAAAAATTTTATAGTGGATTAGTTTCATTTATTTGAAAAACAATAAACAACAACAAAAAAAAATCGATTTTAAAATTGTGAAGAAAAAAATCCCGATTTCCGATTTTTCGATTCGATTTTCCCACCCCTAGTCACCTCGTACTTTCACACCAATAGCGGTTTGGAGCATTGATACAAAGCAGGATGGCTCTATTTATTCATTCTGTTTACACCCATTTCTGAGCTTACCTTCTGCATGTTGTCGGTAAAATTGAGATTCTTCAGATTTTTCCATCTTTCATTATTGAAACTGTCAAAACTGTAACCACAGTTTCTTGTTCTTAGCTGACAGGAGTGACACCCACCGTGGTGTTCTGTAGACCATCTGCTGTCGTGTGTTCAGGGATATTCTAAATACCTCGACTGTAACCAGTGGTTATTTGAGTTACTGTTGCCTTTTTTTGATCTCCAACCAGTCTGTCTGTCTAACATCTGACTGCAATGTATTTTCATCCAGACAGCTCAAAATTTTTCTTGTTTGGAGCATTCTCTGTAAACCCTAGAGATAGTTGCGTGTGTGTGTGTGTGTGTGTGTGTGTGTGTGTGTGTGTGTGTGTGTGTGTGTGTGTGTGTGTGTGTGTGTGTGTGTGTGTGTGTGTGTGTGAAAAACCCCAAGAGATCAGCAGTTACTGGAACTGTCAGACCAGCCCATCCGGCACCAACAATCATGCCTCATCACTTAAATCTCCTTCTTCCTCATTCTGATGCTCAGTTTGAACTTCAAAAAGTCTTCTTGAACATGTCTACATTCCTAAATACGTTGCGTTGCTGCTATGTGATTGGCTGATTAGGTTTGTGGTTTGACAAGCAGTTCGACTAATGTACCTAATAAAGTACCTAGCGTGTCACAGATATAAGATCATGCTGCAGAATAATATCAGAATTTAATTATTGCTGTTGTTGTGCAGGACAACTCAGCAGCTGAAGGCTGAGTTTTTGGCTGCTATGTCTTTTTTTAAAAGATGTGTTTATCTGGGAGCATTCATTCTGACCTCCAGTCGCTGAAGCAAGGATTTGTCTTTGTAACCACACTACATATGGTCCAATCTCACACTGAGTATACAGTCTGGCTTCTGTAGGTGGGATGGGAAAAGAATGGCTTCTACCTTGTAGAGTAGTATACACAAAGTCACAACAGCTGCGCCAAGTCACCTCTATTCAGTGTTTTTTATTATACTGCAGGCTGCAAAGATGGTATGTGGTGTGTTATGTCTGAGATACCTGTAGGGGAAAACAGAATGAATACAGCTTTTAGATGGAGACTGTGGTGGAAAATACTCTGGTCTTGAGAAGTTGTAATACATCTAAGAGTCAACTGTCTTCTTACAATGAACATTTTATTATAAACTAATACAAGCACACGCTGGAGCTTGGAGAGAGAACTCTCTCTGCAGATGCTGAAGTAACACCCAATTATAAACCATGCTTAACTCCTCCTAGTTGCTGAGCACACCATATGAAACAATCATTATCTCTTATTTAAGACTAAACTGAACTCACTAAGCATCAATCACTCACTATATTACTTTATTACCTTTAACCTCTAACCTTTAGACAACTGGTCAACCAAGCAGTTGACAAAAACCGATGCCCTGCAGGAAACTCTTCCTGTCTCAGACTTTGTCTGCACATTCCAGACAAGGATCATATGACTTAAAGAAAGCTTTGTGCATAGACACAAAACACAGCAGGATCACAGCAAATCAATGCATATATGTCTAATACTTAATACAAACCAAACTCATAACAATTTTCCCCAACACACTCCCTCCTCTTGGTCCTACAGGACCAACAATAAGAAGAGAAATTGTTATCAGAACGCAAAAATACATACAGAAGACAACATTCTCAAAACATCAGGAGCCTCATGCCTGTCGGGTTTTAAAAGAATCTTCCAGAAATTACAATAGTGAGGAGCCATTCACTCCAGCTTCAAAATCTCAGTCTAACAATAAATGTAAGAAAAGTGGAAACAAATCATTCCTCTTAGGTGGTGACAAGAGGTGTAGTGGAGACACTGTTGGCGTTCTGGTGGGACTTGGCATGTCACAGTGGCAGTGGAGCGCTTCTTTCACTGATCTTGCTTGAGAGCGAAGGCTGGTCTTCAGGTGTGAGAGTAGACTATCTCACTTACCCACGCAACCACAGGGATTATTCTGCCCTTTGTTGGGTGGTGCGTTATTCTTCTGTAATTTCAGACTGAAGAGCTTCAGGAGGTTCAAGCAATCTGTAGTGCCAAGCAGCTCACTCTGCGACCTTTACCGCTGTCTGGGTCGTCAGGAAAACCTGAAATGGCCTAAACCATCGATGTTGGTTCCAGCGCTGATGTTTAAAGCTTCTCATCAGGACAAAATGAAGTGAATAGAGCTGCATAGATGCTGATTCATGAAGGGCAGCTTTCACCTGTGTGCAAATGCCTGAAAAGGGTTCTTATGAGGTTAGGACAGTATGTTAAAACATTACTTTCACACAGAGCTGTGTCTGAACAGGCAGTCTTGGAAGGAACCATGCCCACTTGGGTGAGGGTCCTGCAAAAAGAATCACAAAAAGGCCCATGTTTCCATGTTACGCATGCGCATATACATCAGAACCAGAAAAAGTACTTTTGGTCCAAGGAAGACCTGAAAAGAGAGCCAGAAGGAAATTTCCCCGTCTGCAACCTGTGGGAGGAAAACATTCAGGAAAATGGCATCCAGAAAGTCATTCATAAGAGAGCGCCAAAACATGGACTTGTTTTCAGCTAAAGAGTAAGCTCAAGTAATGAGAACTGAGACGGGAGAGCTGCAGCCTCCACCGTGTCACAGTCAGAGCAAACAGCATCAAAAGGAAAATCAAGTCAGGGTCAACTAGAGGTCGGTCAGGGGCCAGGCCTGGGGGGTGCAGAGGATAGTCAGTTTCAGCTAAACAGTCAAAGAGTAAAACATGAACAATACAAAGCAACAGTTAGGGCCACTCAGTTATCTGGTAGGTAATCATTCAAAGTAACCAAATTCATTTAATTAATTATTGCAAAGTTCCTATCAGGTAGTCTCATCTTAATCAACAACCAGAAAAATCCTCTAGCACTGCATAGCAGGACATGTGTCAAACTGGACTCCCAGCAGTCTGACCAACACTTATCCATGCTGGAATTTCCTTTCTGATTTACTGCTCGTGTTGTTTATGTCATGTCTGCTAAATGACAGAAGCAGAACCACACTGAAGAATCTCTGCATATATTAAATAAAGCTCATTCAGAACTGTTGATTTAATCAGTAATGTAGTCTAGTTTAGTCTCATGGTTTACTCTGATTTGTCTCTCTTAGACTCCAACAGACCCATTCAGGAGCAACACACACAAAACTGAGATCATAATAAGACTGGCTTTCTATTCCAAATATATTGTAAACATAAGCATAAGCATAAAGCAACAAGATGTAAACCCATCTTTAACAGCTGGACTTCAGGTACTGAACAGCCAGAGACCTTCAGGTCATAATAAAGCTGTTTGTTTTCTATCTACATTTGAACTAAAGCAGCATTTAGAAACAAACTTCTAATACTGATGGTAAAGCTGTTTTCATCTACAACAACACGACGCACACATGTACGTGCACACACTCACAGCAGCATTTCTTCCTTAATGATTTTAATGCAAAGAAAAGGCCAAGGCTAACTGTTTAGCATAGTTAGCTTAACTTTGGAAGTATCAATACTGTTCAAATAATCTGCCTCATATTCATGTTAATTTTGAGGACATACAGGGCTTAAATGACTTGTTTGTTTACTTATTAAGCGTGTTAACTAAGAGACTGGTCTGTTTACTGGCAGCCATCGCAAGAGTTGCTTCTACTATTTGAATAAAAATCATCTGATGTGTATTTTAACCACTGAGCATGTCTGCTTTAATTCAAAATAATGAATTCAGATTAGGGATAAAACACCAGCTGTCAGCAAATAAAACACGGAGATTGTTGTACTTGTGTTGCATTCGCTGAAGTCGGGAAATTACAAAACTACCTTCTTATTTAATGTCATATAGCGGCTTATTTTTTCTCTTTTGACATCTATTCTGTCTCAAACATTAAAAACTTAGTATTCATCACACTTTTTTTTTTTTTTTTTTTTTTATGAAAAGGCGGCAGAATTTGACACCTTTTTTTTGTTTTTTATAAGGCACAGCGTGCCAGAAGTTGACTAGTCTGTATGAACTGTTCAGCTTCCCTGCAGCAGAGCAGAGATGTCTGTGTCATTGTTCAGTTGCAGAAGTCTGCAGGAGTGCGAAATTTTATACATGCTCATAAATGTGGTATAAAGCTAAGCAGAAACAGCGAGTAAATGTTTGGTTGTAGGGCCTCATTTCTTGGCCTGGTCTTGTGGATAATCATTCAGCTCGTATCACTCGATCTGCTCAGGAGTCAGACGCGCCACAGCCACCATGCTCTCCTCCAATCAGCATACAATCAGAAATTCATGCCAGGAAGTGCCCGACACATGTTCATCAAAGCTTCCTGGTAGATAAATCAGATTCATATGTGTAATTAATTAAGAGTAACATGTAAAGGATCAGAAAGTAGGCAAAAGTTCAAGGAAGGAGATCCAGGTTTTCCACAGAGAACTGAGTGAACCCAACAGTCTTTCTGACAGAATCAGGGTGCAGCTTATTCCAGAAAACATCATCTGATTCTGTAGTCGGGGTGGGATTTGTGCTGCCTGCCGGCCACATTGTTAGTCTTTTACTTCCAGAAAATTCCACAACTGAAACACAGTCTGAGGACAAGGAAGATCCATCACCTCCAGAGGTCAAAGGTGAAAATCCAGCTCAAATGTCCACCATAGGAGCCACATCCACACTGTTCACAGTCACAACCAACAGGGCTCTGCCAGACCCTCTGGTTCTGGGATCTCCGGGCCCCATCAGCAGCGGCCGGGTCCATGCAGCCACATCTGCATATCAGGTTCTGCTCCAGGACTTAGATCGGTCACAGAAGGGAGGTGGAATGATGCTGTAGGTTGTAGGGACCGTTTCTGCTCCAGTCTCCTGACTGACCACGCGTGTCACCCAGAACTCTGCAGTGACCCGGATCAAGAACTCACTCTCCCCCAGCCCCTCCTCTGAATCCCCTCAGGCAGGATAGACAATTTTAGGACCCTGTGGACCAAGCTGCATGCTGACAAGGGTTTAGAAGGGAACGCTGCAATGTGTCCAACACCATACAGCAGACGAGCTTTTGAGACTGAACCATTTGGTCATGTGGTGTATTTTCTTCTCCAGTAAGGGGAAAATAAAGATCATAGCCTCATAATTATAATAGTTTTCTTCTGAATCCTGAGGCAAACATATTATGTGGACCATGTTCTGTGCTGTGAACATCATGTAACTTGAACATTACATTGTAATTGTGTGTGAGACTATATTATCAGTGGATTCATAACTCAGTTCTCTCCTGGGAAAGCTGAACATGATCTTGCTAAGAAGATACACTTGTTCTGAGAACTTCTCTTCTCGCCGTTAGCTCACATTTAGCTAAAGTGAATTTATTGCAAGGGAAATTTACTCTAGCAAAGTTACGTTGGTTCACCATTCCTATTTTAAGGTCAAGAATTTTCTTTTTTTCCTAACATTATGCTTATTTTCAGCATCCTTCAGCTGCATTATTTATTTCCAGTTTATCTAGATTTATTTAGACATGCTAGGCATAAATTAATAATAGCAGTAGTAAAGGAATAAAAATCACCTTATGAATGTCTGAAAGGGAACAGACAGAAACCTAAGCTTATTGCCTACACAATGTATAGTAATTTAACATAGTAAGTTCCTAATACTATAAATCACATCTCTCACATTTCTGATTTTTCATTCTTAATATGTTGTTGCTCTTTAAAATGTTCTCAGGTGATAATAAAGAATTGCTTTTCCTTAGGAAAAGGTTTCCACATTCATACAGGGAGTGGCTTTTATGCTCTTATAAAAGCTTTAGGAAGAAAAGCACAAGCAGCTATTTTACACAGGATTTATATGTTTGTTTCTGCCTAACATGCTATGACATCATCTCCTTCAGTGAGCAGAAGGCCTTTAATGAACACACTCTTTTCCTCACTTCCTTCTCTCATACATTTTTTGTTGTTTGTTTTTTTTCTTTTTTTTTTTTCTTACTGCAGTAAAGTAGATTTTACACAAACAATTCACTTCAACAGTTGGATGAATGCATGTGAATGGGTCGTGCCCCCACGTTTGTCTACCCCCACACAAGCTTCTAGGCTCTCCTGCGAGAGTCCGGTGTGGCTTCACAAGACGTGGTTTTAATTCTCCACACAATCAGTCCAATCAAGTTTAACACAGGAAATTTTACACAACCACCCCAGTTTCCCCTCACATGAAGACAGAGATTTCAACTTCTTAATGGTGCTGTACATCAACCTCCTACTGCAAAGGAACTAGTTCTGTTTGCAGCGGATGTACACAGAGGGTCAATCCCACACCTTTGTAGAATTATCAGGCAAAATTCTCAATGTCTCCAGAAACCAGCCCACACAGTTTCTTCTCTGTTCCTCCTCACTCAAGATGGCTATCCTCCCAATTTTCTAACTCAAGGTTGGCCTGGTCTTGCTTCTCGAGCTCACAGGACTTACTGACTAATTTACTGGTCTCGGTCTTGTAACTCACAAGATTTACTGGTCTGGTCTTGCTACGTCTAGCTCACAGCACTTACGACTTGGTCTTGTTACTCACGATTTTTAACTTAAACTTTAACTTAAACTTAACTTAAACTCACAGGATTTTATTTATGACGTCAACCTGATCTCGTCTTAAGTTATTCTCTTATCCCTTGAGTTATTCTTTCGATGAGGAGGTGAGGAGGAGAATCCCTGTCACAATGAGAATAATGAAGACAATTGACCACAAAACAGAAAAATATTGTGATTATTAATTAAGATATTGATTATTAATTTGTGATAAATTTCTAGTAATGTTTGACTCCAGTTTGAGTCTGAAAATTAATGTAAATTTAGAATAACACTTCTCACCATTGTCTTTTCACACTGGTTCAGAAGGAGTCCTGGCGTAGTCGACCACGGGTGGGAGAAAGACGTCCTGTCCTCTGAAATTCTCTAATTGAGGTTCTTAGGATGAATCTGTGGATTCAGGTGGCCAACCCGTCTATCACCAACCTGGGCGGACTGACGCAGGATCCCGGACGAGCCCCCAAAAACTGTGGTGGAAAATACTCTGGTCTTGAGAAGTTGTAATACATCTAAGAGTCAACTGTCTTCTTACAATGAACATTTTATTATAAACTAATACAAGCACACGCTGGAGCTTGGAGAGAGAACTCTCTCTGCAGATGCTGAAGTAACACCCAATTATAAACCATGCTTAACTCCTCCTAGTTGCTGAGCACACCATATGAAACAATCATTATCTCTTATTTAAGACTAAACTGAGCTCACTAAGCATCAATCACTCACTATATTACTTTATTACCTTTAACCTCTAACCTTTAGACAACTGGTCAACCAAGCAGTTGACAAAAACCGATGCCCTGCAGGAAACTCTTCCTGTCTCAGACTTTGTCTGCACATTCCAGACAAGGATCATATGACTTAAAGAAAGCTTTGTGCATAGACACAAAACACAGCAGGATCACAGCAAATCAATGCATATATGTCTAATACTTAATACAAACCAAACTCATAACAATTTTCCCCAACAAGACAAAAGTTTTTATAAGACTGAAACATGTTGCTAACTTGCAAAAAACTGTATGGTAATCTAATTATTCAGTAGCATCTAACTAGAAGTTGTGCAGACAGCTTGGTTTTGATGTGACATTAAATCTGCAGATGTCTGTGCAGGCGTGAGACGACTGATAACCTACAGGGTTGTGTAACCGTGTTCCTTGTGTTGTGAGAGCAGATTACCTTCTACTGAGTCACCACTGCTGGAGAAGGTGCTTCTCTCAGCAGTTGTACAGGAATTTGACCGATCAGCACCCAGTTTATTTCTGTTATCACTTCATGCTGTCGTCTACTCGCTCCCTAAAAGGACATTTTTCTCCCAGCTTTTAAGGATCAGTGTAATTTTGCCAAAAGGGCTGAGATGCTCTTAGTTTTGCCCAGCCAACAGGATGCTGCTGTTTCTCCTGAAGCAGCCATAGTCAACATGGACTTTCCAGTCCTGTGGGAATAACTCATTCAAGCTGTTGTCTCTGGTGTGTGTGAGAGAAAGCGGAATGTCAAAGATATAATTTGCTACGTCTTTATTCATATTTGCTCTGGAACAGTCTGCATATTGACTTACTGTGTGGGCAGTTATCACATTTCCACAAACACTCATGTATATGCAGTGCTGACTGCCAGGATATGGTGTTGTATTGACTTGTGGTTGTGTCTGTGTGTGTTTGAGGGTACATTTTCCTGTGATGTGATTGTCTGAGCTTCTAGTAAGGGCAACGCAGCTTCATCTCTTTTTTAATTTGCATTTCAAAGCCTGCAGAGCTTTCAGGCTTGTCCAAGGAAAAATGACACCTTCCCAGCCACCTGTTCCATTAGTCCAATCCACGGCATGAAATGAAGATCTAACCATCACACACTCTTCAGAACTACGATGGAGGTTTGAAGAGATGTTATTAGCTGGCAAGCCAGTCATTTCATCCACTTCTTACTCATTTTGAATGTCTAATTAAATGGGGTAGGCGTTCGTGCAGAGTAGTAGAGGTGTGGGGGCTTTAAATGGTCAGTTTTGTACTATTAATAGTAGAAAACTACTTTTTTGTGTATTCTATGACGGAAGTATGTAAAAAGTAACCCGTGGGATTTTTGGGAACTTGTTAAAAGACTTTTGATATAGCAGTAAGGCAGAGACTGATGCAACAACCTGGAAAAACACACACATACACTGTCTGGTCCGCCTGATCTCAGAATTATCCTGATAATCCAAACTGTTTGCCTCATAGTCTGAAGAGAATAGAGATTGCATTTAGCAAAGTGAAGTAATACCAACCATAAATTGTCTATACATTTGGGTTGCTGTGTGTGGGATTCTCCTAAAACGTCATAAAATACAGGTTGTGTGTTCGTAAAACCACAACAAAGTGTGGTGTTTGGCTTCGCGTGTGGAAAAGTCCTGAGCTGGAGATAATGGGTGTTAAGAGACGCTTTACAGCTCAGACAGTTTTCATCTGCTTAAATGTACAGTTGCTTCAGTTTGTCCCGTCAGGATGTTCGGCCCAGTAGATTTGTTTATAAAAGCAAGTTATTGTCTGAACTTGGGGGGTGTCTGTTTTTACCATCATGAGCTCTGAATGTAAGAACTACACATGGATGATGGCAGTGCACAATATCAACACAATAGAAACAGAACATGAAAACACCAGTAGTATGAGAATTTAAAGCAAAATAACTGCGAATTGTTGAGGAAACTTTATATTTGATGCATGATGCTAGAAATTTTACATTAAAGTCTTTATCTAATGTCTGTTTTATTGACGTATAGGAAGAAAGTAAATAATTTCACTTAAAATTTAGTTATTTTAATCCACTTATATCCAATTCAAAACTATTTAGTGCAACAAAATCCACAAGAACATTTATTATGATACCAATAGTTAAATAGCGATGTCTGTGTGTCTGCAGTATAAAAGAGTTTAGTGGATTATTTTCTTATTATTTAGGCTTAGTCGGCTGATGGGTTTATTCATACAGAATTGCACTTGCATTAAAATAAACACATTTTAATAAAAAAAAAAAAAAATAGTGCTGCACAGTAGTTGGAAAATATTTGAAATGTAATAACCTTTTGGAATATTTAAGATATTTTCACTTAATATATAAAGAAACACTGAAATATATTGTGTTTTTTCAGCTGCATTCCACTTACGCACCTCTAACTTTTTAAAGTTTGTTACATCCGCCACGAGAAGCGAGAACTGTGTTCTTTCTCTCAAGGTTGCGAGAACAAGAAAAAAATTCATTTTCATCTGGTCCAGTCATACTCCATGAGATGTTTCGTCTGTAGCTGGGAGGGGTCGGAGCGGTTTGTGCACGCGGCTGCGTCCGTGTGTTTTAATACCACATGTAAAAATATTTGTTCTTTTTTTTTTTTAACCACCTCGATCAGCTGTTGTATTAAAACAATCCGTTTTACCTGCAACAGCAAACATGCGAAAAGCGGCAAATTTCTGCTTCATGCATTTTCATGTTAACCACGCCCACCTCAAATGTCCAACCAATCGCACGATACTTCTCAGAACCCCACAAGAGAAAAAGTTCTGCCAGCTTTATATGTCGAGAACTGTCTTCAAACACGAGAACAAAATGACCTAATTTTCTTTTCTGGGCCTCGAGAACAAGAACAAAGTTCTCGCTTCTCGTGGAGAATGTAACAAGCTTTTGGATAACATGGTGAAACTGC
Source organism: Telmatherina bonti (assembly GCF_933228915.1). NCBI lineage: Eukaryota > Metazoa > Chordata > Actinopteri > Atheriniformes > Telmatherinidae > Telmatherina > Telmatherina bonti. The sequence continues at coordinate 28,355,746 of NC_136626.1, forward strand.
CTCTCAAGTCTCATTTATACGCTGTGTTAAATGTGCATATGGATGGAGCCTTCTGTGCATCTTTTGCATCCTCTACAGTCCATTTTCTGGCAGCTTGTGGATGGTTTTATAGATGGACTAAGTGGAGTAGTTCCACCAGAAAGCTTGGAGGTGGTGTTGCGCAGTATAGCTTACATGTGAGTTACAGAAAGAGCAAAGAATAAGAAAAAGCCACGTTGTAATTATATGCTGCACATATCACCGCACCGTCTACTGAGCTCCCTCTTTTTGTCTCTTTCTGATCACGTGCACTATCATGATCTCCTTCACATCATTATGTTTGCTAGTGTCGTAAACTAACGTCAGAACTCAGGAGTGAGCTCAGCACGGCCCTTTAATGAATATTTTGCCCAGCAACCATGCTAACGTGAAGGAAGCATGTAGGCAGTGATGTTTGCTAATGTTTGTACCCACCTATGTAAGTAAATAGCATTAAATGAGCAGCTCACTTTAATTAATAAACTTGCTAGCCTTATTTCAAGTCAAAAGTTTGTCACAATATTGCTGTTATGTGTACGGCATGGTTACAGTGCATGTGGAAATTGCAGATAGATCACTTTTTTAAAAATGATGCAGGTCTAAACTTTATTAATGATGTCATGTTTTAAGGCGTTTAGAGCAGGCCTGCCCTAAGTCGGTCCACGAGGGCCGCTGTCCTGCAGGTTTTCTATGTATCCCTGTTCCAACACACCTTGCTTCCAATAACTGAACCTAATGGCCAATAAATTTCTGCATAATGACTGATTAGTTTGAGTCAAGTGTATTGGAACCGGGATACATGGAAAACCTGCAGGAATGTGGCCCTTGAGGACTGGAGCTGGGCATCCCTGGTTTAGAGGGTTGCATGTTGAGGAAACCTCAGTAAGCGGGGGAATAATAGTCACACTGCTAAGGCATAAAATGCCGTTTAATCTTTGTGAGCTAAACTTAGAACTAGATCTTGTGAATTATGAATCTGCAACACAGTCTGCAGCAACAGGAAAAGCACTGAAGCGGAGCCTCAAGGCTAAAGAAAGACAGGAGTCGGCAGAGACATGCCGTCTCTGGGTAGCTTTTGATGTGAAGACAGAGCTAAAGGGAGACGGTGGGACCATTTGTGTTGTCTCTCTGATCCTAAAGAGGGAGGAACAGCTTGGTTTGCCAAAAAAGACTGTAAGGATTCCTGCAGAAGCAACCAGACATGTGCTTAATTTTTCTCAGTCTGAGAAATTTGCCTGATTGAACAGGTGGCTGCTGTAATATATTCTTTTCCTCTTCCTCAATTATTCAGCTCTGTATGCAGAAGCTGCATCTCACCAGTATCTGTATCCATGTTTTGTCAGTAAATAGTATGTTTCTGTCTCTGCCTGTTCACCAATCTAGTATTTAATAAAATATATATATATATATATATATATATATATATATATATATATATATATATATATATATATATATATATATATATATATATATATATACATATATATAAATATATATATATAAGTATAGGATGATGAAGACCTTTAAAATGTGTGGTCAGGAACTTGAATGTGTTCATGTGGGTTCATGTCAGACAGCTCACTTAAGGGGTTGTGAATGCCTGTGCAAAATGTCATGGCGATCCTTCAAATAAAACATGTTTTTAGTTGTGAACAGAAAAACAATCAGACTGACTTACTGGGTAAAAAAGCCACGGTTGGTATGAAGGACAAGAAAAGAGAGAAAACCTGATATTAGCATTGCAGAAACAGCTCATATTTTTCCTGTACATGAATTAGTTGATCAGTAAATAGCCAGCATTGGTTGAACAGTTAATACCGTATTCACAGATTTCTCCAGCTTGTTTTCTTACATGCATTTGCTTTCCAAGTCTCCAAAAAGCCCTGTCTTTTAGGCCAGCTGCAGTGAGGAAGCTTTTTATTCAGCGTGCCTCCCTCCAGTTGCCATTGATTGTACTGAATTACTTGGCAAAGTAATAGAGCTGTGGTTTCCAGCTGCCTCCTCCCTCCATACATTCACTATATTATGCAGACTGTATAATATGCTCTAGAGGACGGGGCAGTTGCCCTCGTCTGTGCACTACGCTGCTCACTAAATCAAAGTAACAGTGATGGGAATATGTTGTGGAAATAAGTTGTGCGATGCCGTGATTCTTGAGTTTCTTGGTACAAATACTGTCAGAAAAATAATCGCAATTATTATGCGTTCGTTTAATTCACAACACTATAAATGTGTAAAAATGACATTATCACTCCTTTTCAGTCTTTAAATTTGATTAATTTCTCAATTTACTTTGTATTTTAATGCCAACTTAACAAAATAATATAGAAACAAAATAAAGTAATTGCCAGTTTGATCACAGTACGATTTATTAATATTATTAGATAGCGATTCATTGTTTCCTGATATCTCATTTTCAGTCACGATCTGATTTGTTTTTCAGTTTTGTATCAATTCTGGATTGATCAGAAATGATAAAACAGGTAACTGAAGACAGTCATTTCTTTTCATATCAAAATAACAAAAAGCAACCAGAGTAATATTTAAAATTTTTATTCCTCAGCTCAATTATTTCCAAAAATGTATTTATTTTTTTAAATGCTGGTGACAGACTAGTAATAAATGAAAAATGATGTGACTCAAAATACAGTGATTTTCACAATAAAATTGTGTTTGACAAATGATTATTGTATTGATTTAAAGATGTTTGCATGGCGTTATTGGCTTATTGACCATGTGATCAATATATCGATTAGGGGTTGGAAAACTGAAAAAAATCAAATATCAAGATTTTTGCTTCACAATTTTAAAATTGATTTTTTTTTTTTTTGTTGTTAAAAAAATCAATTTTTTTTAAATAAGTCAAAAAAATACATTATAGCATTTAAAAAATTTTTTTTTAAATTTTTAATTGGTTTTATTGATCTTTTTACTTGACTTCTTGGGCATTACAGCAGCAGAATGATGGTTGGGCTACTGTGTTGTTTTTCCCAACGGAAATAAAAAAAATGACGAGCAAAAAAAGTTTTGTCCATATTTTTTGTTTTTACTCCACAAAACGTATTGCTAAACTCCTCAAAGGCAATCAAAATAATATGACTTAATATATTTGTTTGGAGGGAAAATCTCTTCCTCTTCCATTCTGTCCCACTGAAACACGCCTCCACTGCAACTCATATGTAACAAAACCAAATCAACACAACCAGCAACACAGACGACTACATGCTGACCATGTGTAACTTTGTTTAAATGTGCAATTTGCTGTTAATATGGTGCGGACATAATCTGTTATGGAAAATGACAATAATGAGAAATATTTATCATTAAACTGAAACTTTATTCGTTTATGAAATACAATAACCATAACAGCCCTGGCCATGGCTCTGTGCAGGATTAATGATGCAAGTTATGAGCTGTTTTTATAAATTAAGCCTGCTTGAGGAAGCCTGAGCTGAAAGTGTTTTTTTTTAAAAAACCCCAAAAAACTATATATTTAAAACTATATAATAACAATATTTTTACATTTTTTGCTCAAATGTCAAATTCACAAGAAAAAAAACTAACGCTTTCATAATTGATAGATCATCTTTTATCATATTTTAGAGTTAGTGAAGTCACATTTTAAAGGAGGCAATCCAACACCTCATGTTCCCTGTTGGACCAGAGTGGATCTCCTACAACTCCCAGTTAGTTAGAAGAAACCAAAGTAGTCCTTTAAGCATATTTTGAGCGGGGTTCAACCAAAGTTCCTTCTCAAATCTGTAAGTAGCTTGCACACTGATTGTGTGATTCTCTAAGTCTGTGTGTTTACATGCAAAAGCACTTAGGATAAGCAGGAAGGATATTGTTCTGCCGGGGTGCCGTGACTGCACAGAACATTTAAAGCTTTAAAAAGCTTCATGTTAGCAGGTTGATGATTTCTTTAATTCTAAGTGTTGATATCCAACTAACTGATCGAGGAGAAAAGGTTAGTGTCTAGGAACAACTTAGCTGAAAACACAGATGTCAACGGCAGACTCTGAGTAGCTCGATCGCTTGTATGTGTGCAGAAACATTCATATGTGCCCGTCCATGTTAAAAAAGCTGTAATGTCAACATTGTTTACTTGTAGTAAGTAAACATACGATAATACAAAAGATCTTAACAGACACATGATGATACGAGTACCATAAATGACCTGTTTAGTTCTTTTTACCATGATGAGAACAACTTTGGTCTACTGGGGTGGTCATGGAAAAATACACAGCCTGCAGGTCGCGAAGATCAAGAGATCAAGCGGGGAAAAACCTGTTGAAACAGATTTAGGATTTGTTTGGCATCTCTTTCTCTAAGCAGCAGCAGAATGCTCACCAGTGGAGTGATCCAGGTCCAGCAGACCATAAATGAGCATATTCTGACAGAGGTAGTTCTTCCAGTCTGTATGCACCTCTAACATCCTCACAGCGTTGTCAGTGATGGTGTTACACCCCTGCAGCTTTGATCACCTTGCAAAACACTGTCATGTGAGCTGCCTCTGCTTTACTTCACAGTCTCATTCATTTTTCTGCTCTTCTGAAATTGACAGCCTCGTGGATTTCTGCTTTCTGTCGTTTGGTTCAGGCGAACTTTGATGCAGTAATGAAAAGCTGCTTTGTTATGGTTTGAAAAATGAAGCCCAGATCAATAGCACCATTACTTAGGGCTTGCTACTAATACAGGCTGCCTCTTACTCAGCTCATATGCACAGAGTCCAGCTATTGATCCCCATCTGCATCTGACAGCAAGACAACATTATTTCTGCTACAATTTATGTAAAATTCCTGAAGTAAACATGGAGATGATGACAAATGCATGTGAGCTAAGAGGGATTTCCTGGAGAGGGGTTTGTAAAAAACACAATAAATTATTGTTAACTGGATTAATTTAAACCTGATTTGATTAAAGCAGGAATGAAGTAGAGAAAATAGAGCTATGTTTAATCATTTCAGAGTTTTAGAGCATTAATCCATCAAAACATCCAGCTGACATTTATTCACAGTTAGCAATTCTCTGCTCTTTTCGCGCCAAACAAAAAGACAATCATCAAGCACAATCAAGCAAATGTAATGAAGTAGTATTCACACTGACATGAAATATCTCTGGGGAGCCCAGATTTTCTCTTTTGGTCGTGAAGTAGGGGAATTGTGTCATTAATGCGTTGGTCTTTTCATCACTTCCTTTATGTCCATTTTCACTGTTTAGGAAGTAACCCCAAAGCAATCAGCGTGTCCAGACTTTCTGTCGCTACTCATTTAAGTCCAGGTTATTCTTACTGGACTTGACATCATCACAGTGAAAACACACTGGGGGTTTTTTTTTATCTTCGCTCATTGCTTGAGTTCATCAGCATCAGCTATCTTTGCTTAAGTTGCTTCATTACCTCGCTCTTCCCACAACGTCTGCACTCCCTTCAGTCCTTCTTCTTTTTTAGTTTTCTGCTGCAGACAACTGGAATCATTTGCAGCAGAAACTAAGTTCACAAAGTTTCAGACTATCTTTATCTTTTATCTTTTAGAAATGTGGTAATTGAAGCATTATGTGATTGTTGCACTTGCATTTAGCTATAGCTAGACGTACTATTTTTCTGTTTTAAATTGGTATGAATTCATTGTTTTTATGTCATTGTGTTTACTTTTTACTATTTTATCATGCTGCCTTGTGCCAGGTCGTCATTTTCAATGAGAAATTGTTCTCAATTGACTTATTTTCTTAAATAATGGTGTACATTTTCATAATGTCTGCCCCATGATTAACTTTTCAAACACACATAAAAAAAGACAAAATCAGCTGACCAATTGGAGCAGAATGGGAAACAAAAGCTAAACTGAGACTTAGAGCAGCATTTAACGCAACTCAACTCACTTTTCAGCATCTTTCTAAAACATGTCCTTTAAAAAATCAGTCAGAATTGTATCAGCGCCTCTTTAGTCCCATTACTTCCACCATGTAGTGAACAGATAGATAACAAGAGGGATGTAGGAATATGTTGTACAAAAATGTAGGTGTTCTTGAAACATCCGATCATGTATATTTATTCTAATTTACCTTCATGATGAAATGATTTATCTGTAATAAGGCTGTGAACTGCTTTTGTCTCGATTCGATTCAATTCAGATTTTTTGGGTGCCGGTTTGATTTTAATTGTGATTCTCACAATTATTGGATATTGCTTATTTTTGTAGATTAAAAACAAAACAAAAAAAAAAAGTAAAAAAACCAAAACCTTTTCTCGCCATTTTTCTTGATTTCAATGAGAAAACAACACATTAGCTAGACCTGCTATAATGCCCAAGAAGACAAGCAAAATGACCAATAAAAACAATAAAATTGACAAAGGATGTATAATGTATTATTTTTATTTATTTGGGAAAAAAAGTTGGTTTTTTTAATCCAAAAAATTGATTTTAAAATTGTGATTTTATGTCCCGATATTTGATTTTTGATTAGATTTCCCCTCTCTTAATCTGTAAATTAGCATACTATACTGTAGGTGTCAGATATTTGTTTTTCCATCTGCCGGGTTAGAGCTGCTTCTTTCTTCAAGCAGCACGATGCTCGTCGTGAGCCAACATCCTACACACTGGTGCTTTCACAGCACTTGCTTTAACAAAAGTAGATTTTGGAAGTAGCTGTGCTACTCGAATACTATAACACTTTTTAGTCCACTTATCAGACGAACAATGCACATATTAGAAGCTGCAACATACAAGTAGTTACTGGTTCCTAAATGGTTACACGCTCCTAAGAAGAGCACTTAACTTGCAATGGTTTGTTACTTGTATTATATTACATCATAACCCAACTTACTAAAACATTTAAGTGTGTTTTTTTTACATTTATGAAATGTCAGTTGCAGAACAGCGTCCATGTCACTTCCATGTGTTGCATCATGAGGCAGCTTTTCATTCTTCCCATACGGGTTTGGTTTGACCAGTGAGCTAATGATTGTAGTGTGCCTGCACGTGTATGTGTAAATTTCCCCATGTCCTGCTGCGTGCGTGGTTGTGCTAATGCCCTATTCAGCAACATCGTGAGGGGACATGTAGAGCACAGCATCTGTCGTTGATGCAAGGCACACGTGCGTTAGTTATAAAAAAAAAAAAAAAAGAACGTTGGCTGACCTCAATTCATGGCACCATGGAAACAAGAGGGAGAAAAACTGTGAGAAAACATACACATCATGACAGGACACTGAAAGCATCACTGTTCAGAATCACCTTTATGTGAAAGGTTTCAATGAGAAAATGCTATAAATGTGGTTTGATAAATGAAATAGAAGAGTTTATTATGTCCTGGGATGGATCTCAGCCACACACATGCAATCAACAATTCAGCCGATCTGTACAACCCTGAAATTTGTAAAGCAAATTTAATGAGTTGAAAAATATGAGTTTAATGAATTGTTTGCTGGCTTGCTTCAAGCCTAAAAACTGGATTTTCTAATCTGATGCATGCATGTCTATTTTTAATGAATGACGTTTAACAGATCTGCTCTGAGCTTTTGCAAAAATGGCTAAGGTTGGTTCTGTATGAAATAGTAAGCTGGCAGACTCACATAATCAGACTGAGTTTAGGCCACACACACGATGATATTCATGCAACACAAACTGAATTTATTTTTGACAGTGATATAAACGTGTCTCGCTTTGCACTGCATAGCCATTACCAGTTAGTAATGGACAACTCCCTCAAGGGTAGCAAAAAAAGCCATAAACGAACACATAGCAGTTCAGCTAGGTAACGGACGCAGCTATTTATTTGGAAGAGTCTATTTATTGTTCCATACCCTGAGGGTGTGTAGCGCCTGCTGCTGCATAATGGTGAAGCAGGATCCATATGTCCTTGTTGTTCTAATCCTGAATCACAAAGATAAACTTGTTTGAAGTTAATGAATAAGTGGAGAGACATGATGACACTAGTCTGTCCGATCACACTTGATGTGATTATAGAAGTCATGAATGATAAGACCATCTCAATGTTATTATAATGTCTTTTCACTGTGGTATGAGAGCATCAATCAAAATGGTTTCAAACTGAATTGTGGTTCCTGCTCCTGTGTCTCATCTTCTCAGAGCTATGGCCCAAAATCCAACTTATTTCCAAAAAACTGTCTGGATTTACTCTTTATTGATAAAGAATGGGAAAACTGATGAATAGTTGGGATGAATACATGGTTTTATTTTCCTTATTGTCTGAAAGCTGTTTATATCACATAGTTTTTGACAGAAAATGTGGATTTTCTTTTATAATAATTTAAGCTTGCATGGTGGAGTTTTGCCATCAGTCTAGCAGAGAGCGCGTGGATGGAGATCCTTGCACACGTACACACTTACAGACATACTTTTTGGCTTTAAGTAGGCACCAACATGCAGAAACATGTACAGGTACTTGAAAAATCCAGGGAAAAGGTGGAAGAACCACACTAAAGCAGACAATAACATACATGTGTACACATGCACAAGTAAATAGTAAGGCATGGTGGAAAAGGGCGTGCATTTATTTTTCTGCATTGCAAACATTCTTTTATCAGAACTTTTTATTTTTATTTTCTCTCTATTCAAATTTTATTCCCCCGATGTTCCAGCTTGCAGGGAGCTCTGTTGGCACGCTTTGGTTTGCTCATCCCAGTGCAAATATGTGCATGACAAAGGGAGGGAGAGATAGGGAGAGCTGGAGGAGGGGTGGCAAACTGGCAGTGCTGCAGCTCAGTCACATGGGCATCCACGAGAGGCTGGCAGACAGGCACTGCGACTGGAGAGACTAGGTATCCGTTCAGCTGCAAACACAGTCAGTCTGCAGAGGATGTGAGTAGCGTTACGGTTAGCGTTAGCATCTCACATTGAATCCCAATGAGCTTGTTTAAGGAGGAGGTCTCAAAGGAGGTCAGACTAAACAACATGTTTGGTCCTCTGCAATGCAGATGGAATTAGTTACTAATAATCATAATAAAAATTTATTTTAACACCAGATATTTAAATGCTTTAAGCGTCCCGCTTAAACATTCTTGTATTGATTATGATTCCAAGCTCACGTACAGCTGCTTCATTCTTTGGCACAATTTGCAAAAATGAAGTTTCTACTTAGCTGCTGAGAAAAATTGCATTTTAGAGCATAAATCAGCTGATCTACCATTTTGTCTTTATTTTTTTTTTAAATTCTCTAATCTGTTATTAAATTGGGCCATAAGTCGCTGTTATATCTAATTTCGCCATTTGTTTCAGCTTTGGTGGAAAAGCGCTGTCAGCATAGAAGCTATTTTAACTTCCTGTTGTTTTTAATATTCAGACACCCATCTGGCTCCCAGCAGTCAGTGTGTAAAGATGAGCACATCAGGGCATCTTTATTTATGTCCAACAGTCAGACTGTGTTGCTGCACTTCCTTTATAAATACCACCATGTGGGCAGCTGAGTGTGATAGTGGAAACAATACAGGCTGCTTAATTCAGTCCCAGTCTGAAGCCCTCTCTCATCTCATCCTGTTTCTTTCCACTCTTTCATTTGCTCATTTTGTGATCTTCTCTTTCCTGCTTTTCTCACCCTCCTCTATGTTATTATACTGAGTGTTATGTGTCTGTAATTATGCATCTATTTCAGGCCCTTCTGGGGAAAACAGACCGCTGATTGCCTTTCCCTCCTGCCTACATCCTGTTATTAAACTTAAGATTATTATGATATAGCAGATGTAAGACGGCATGACTGAACATGCTGTTTGCCTGTTAGTTATGGCAGATGAGGTGTTTGGTTATTTACCTGAGTAATAAGGTAATTGCCTTTTCTTGGTTGAGACACACACAGGTTTTGTCAGTGTGTGTTTGCCCAACCTGATGTGAGACTGATTAGATTTGCTCTTTACCATTAATGGAAATTATTTTTCTCCAGCGCTTTAGCAGGTCTTGTATGAGTGAAGCTAATGTGACAACAACAGTAGCCGGTCCCTGAAATCATTAGGATTAATTCTGTGTGGACTGTAATTGTCGGGCTTAGGCTTCAGAGCAATGCATCAAACGAAAGAGAGGACCAAAACAGAGGACCATCCAGCCGTCAGACAGACTTACATCAGTGTGATTTATACTTTGCTGCCAGTATGGCAAAAAACAAAACGCTGAAAGTCACACGTTTAGGGCTTAAAGAAGGACTAGGTGCCCTTCAAGCTGCTGTTACTCTGTTAGCTGCTTGTGTGTGACACTGTTATTACATAATGTCAGACTGATTCATCGCCCCCTTGGGATTCATCTTTGTCTCGGTGCTCTGATGAGGCTGAGTAATGGAGCATCTTTTCACAGACCAACTAACAGAGCCATCTCTGTCCTTTTTCCATCTTTTAGATGCAGCTGCCAAGAAAGCCTTCATCACAGAGGTGAGCTTCTCTTTTACCTCCTTTACGATCTATCAAATCAAAATCTGCTTCCTCTGCGCTTTAGGATAAATGAAAACGCAATTAAAGTCTCATCTGAAGGTGTTGGTCTAATGATATTTTGATTGGTTAATTTGCTCTACGTAATTTTCCTCATTTGGTGTGTGAAGGCTATCACAGTTGTCAGTTCAGACTATATAATACCAGGCAGTGCAGCAGAAAATGCTGTATTCCTTCGCTGAACCACATGGCTCACTTGATCTTAATCCTTCTAATTTGATAAATCCCTTTCATCTGCCACCTCAGATTTTCGTTAAAGCAAACATTTCAAATGCTGCACAATTTGTTTAATTAGAGTCTGCTGACAATTTAATTCCACTTTAATGCCAGTTCAGACCAAAAGCTCGATTGATATTTCTTACAACTGTACCAGACGTATTATCACTGGATTGGATCTAATCCATCCAATTCAGCTTCTACTGTTAAACCTGATTAAATTCCAGTCTAGGCAGTGAGATCTCATGCCTATGAACAGGGTCTGCTTGGTTACGGTGAAGTTTGAACACCTGGTCTGTGCTGTGAAAAGCGTTAAAGCTTAAATATTGCTGTCCTTTGTCACTCCTCAGGGTTCAATATTTAAATGTATTGATGATAATTACCAGGTGCAGAATGCTCTAATGTACTAATCTGCCTCTCTGGCTCTTGTCAGATGCCCTCATCCTCAGGCCAGCCTGGTCAGGGAAAGAAGATTGGCCATAGAGGGGTGGATGCATCAGGAGAAACTACATATAAAAAGGTGCTAAAATAGACTGTCTGGCTTAAAACAAGTCTTTTGAGTTGCTTTTGAAGCATTCTGCTCACTATACATGCCGCTTCTTTCCTTATTCACCCTGCAGACCACATCATCAGCCTTGAAAGGTGCCATCCAGCTTGGAATCGGTTACACGGTGGGAAACTTGAGCTCCAAGCCTGAGAGGGATGTGTTGATGCAGGACTTCTACGTGGTGGAGAGCATCTTTTTCCCCAGGTTGCTACACCCACCATATACTGAACCCTTCAAGAATGCTTTGGGTTATTTAGCGTGACTTGAATTTTATATTTATCGATACTGATTGATTGTTTTTTCTCTGGTTTTGTTCTGCGCTCTAGTGAAGGGAGCAACCTCACTCCAGCACATCATTTCCCAGACTTCCGCTTTAAAACATACGCTCCGGTGGCCTTCCGTTATTTCAGAGAACTGTTCGGCATCAGGCCAGATGACTATCTGGTAAGACTTTGTTCTTCTCTTTAGAGATAGAAAAGTCTGTTTTTAGGGAGCTGATGATGGTGGAGACCTAACAGCTGTGAGATGAGCGTGCAGACAGGAAGAGATGGCACAAAAGGCCAACAGGGATGATGTGGGATGAAACCGAAGGAAGGAAGGCATTGAAACAATTCCTTACTACATTTAATGTGAAAATAGACAAGATGTTGCCTATTAGGTGAACAAAAAATAAAAGCAATCAGGACAAGAAACCCTCAACATCACAGAGTGGGGGGTTGAGGAAGAAAGTCTGCAGCTTGTCTCTTTCCATTAAAGTGGAGAACCCGGAGGCTGCATGATTCACCGCCTGCCCTCAGCAGTCTAGCTGCATATATACACTAACTGCTTAGTCATGCTTATGTTCCATGTGCCGTTATCTTTAACGTACTTCATTCATGTGGAAATTCCTAATAATGCCTTTATTTGTCATCATTCTTATCTGCATATATGTACTCAAGTCATCTGAGGACATCACAATACCAACATGTATTAGCCTTGGTATTTTAATGTCAGTTCAAATGCCCAGCTTATTGAGACACAAATGAGGCTTCTTCACACTTTCCCTCCAATTCTTTCAGCTTTGCACTTATGAAAATAAAGAAAGGTGTGAAATTAAATGTCAGACTCTTTTCAGAAGTCTAATGTGAGCCATTAGCCGAGCAGAGACAGGAATAGAAAAGGCTCGTTAGCTGAGCTAATCATCACATCAGCAGGAGACTGATGTGTGGGAACAAGTGTAGAATTAACATCTATATCATTATTTGACATCTAACTCTTACTGTATACACTACCAGTCAGATGTTTGGACACAGTTTCACATTTAATTCAATAGGAAAATGTTCACATGCTGCTTCTGACTTTACGTCTTCGTCACTGTGATCCTCATAGTGCAGCTCTCTTGTGTTGTCTTTGCTCCTGGTATGAATTTGTTTGCATGCATGCAACTGTATGCATCATTTCTGTCTTTACAGACACATTAAAGAAGTTTCTAAATGCAGTGTAACATTTGTTAGCTCTATTTACCTCTGGTGATATGTACTGCAGTGGTACAGAAATGTGCCAGGCACATGGGGGAGTTGAAGAGAAGGTATGCTGGGAGATGTGAGGTGAGGTTAAACAGGGAGGTGCTTACTGATGAGTACTCATGTCCTGAAAACCCGCTGATTCAACTTAACGCTTCACAGTCGGGCTGCAGTCGCTGCAACATGCAGCTTACTGAAGCAATTGAAGCACTTAAGCTGCTTCTTTTTCAGTCTTGTTTTAATCTCACATGATAATAATTATAATCAACCAACGATATCATCTTCTTCTGCATATAAAAAAAAAAAACAACAACCCTAAACTTGGTAACCTGGCTTTATTAGGCTTAAGAAAAAAACATTAATGTCATGTTTTAATGTCTTAAGTTTCTGTTTCTGTGTGAACCTTCAGTACTCGCTGTGTAATGAGCCCCTGATCGAGCTGTCCAACCCCGGAGCCAGTGGTTCGGTCTTTTATCTCACAAAGGACGATGAGTTCATTATCAAGACTGTGATGCACAAGGAGGCTGAATTCTTGCAGAAACTGCTGCCAGGATACTACATGGTAAGCAAAAGCGTGTCATGTTCAGATGTATGAAGGAAAGAGGAATTTTGGCATCTTGTGTGAAATGTAAATGATTTAAAGAGATTGTTCTCTACAGAGTGTGTGAAGGATGGTAAAACTGTCAGAGAATTATGTTGTAGATGAATTAACCTGCCAGCACATTTCAGCTGCGGGCCTTTCTTCCTACTCAGTCTCTGACACTTTTTATGGTCGGCATCATACTTGCAGGGTTTCACATAGTGGAGAAAAACTGCTGATATGAGCAAATATACCAGCAGGCCTGTCTTGGCTGTCCTGTTACTGAACCACACGGATTTATAAGTGCTGGAAAAGAAAGCATGGGGATGTGAAAGAGCTACTGCATTCATGGCACACGACCCCCTTCCTGATGTTTTGGTTTAGATTTCAGTTTTATGTAAGACTCTGCTAATTCCTCCTCCAGGCGTGACATCCTTGTCATGCACAGCAGACGTAGTGCTTCAGATTGTCGTTAAAACCTCAGGCCACGTGGTTTCATCAGAGACTGGCTGGCGGTTTTCAGCAACCGGATGTACTGTACTTAAGCCTAAAAGAGCATGACTTTCACCAACACTAGTCCACCCTGTCTGCAAGCCACTGGTTCGTTCTGATGGAAATCAACCAACAACAGTGCCTTGTATGTCCATGCTTCTCCTCCAGCCCCTCAAGTTCACGGCCCCTCGGCCTTGTGTTTATTTATATGCCGACAGCCGCAGGCAAAGACCTCTCCAGGATCTCATCTAACCCTGATGTGATTGTTTTGCTGCTCACCATTTGGATCAGGAGTCTGGAGGATAAACATGGCTGGATGGAGTTGCAGGAGATAGGAATATGCTTTAGTGGTGATGTTGAGCAGTCTGAGGAGCGTGCTGCAAACACACACCAACAAGCCCAGGTATAAGTAGAGTCAAAATGTGAAGGAGGGCTAATTGGTCTTTTCTCTCTCTTTCAATGAAGGCTGATAATAGATCCAACAGACCTGAACACCTCACAAGGAGTTAATCATTGAGGAACGTTAAAGACTCAGCACATTTACTTTGACCTTTCCATACTCTTGCTTGTGCTGTGCAGCACTTTAGCAGGTGTAATTTGTATAAAAGTAAGTGGTTTAATGAAACACAGACATTCAGGCTCATACAGGGAAGCTGTAGCCGAGGGCTACAGCAGGTGGACGGAGGAACACAATTTCACAGACTATTTCATGTTGATAGCAACTCAGGAAACCATAAAAACTGCACACTGAGGTTTTTAATGCCTCAAACTCATTTGTATTTGCAGCAAACACGTTATATAGGCTGTCGTCGGAGCTCCACATGTCTTCCACAGCTGACTGGCTGAGGAGTCTGGCTCTAGGCAACATGCTGATCACAGTGATGTAACAGACTCCCAGCTCCCACTTCTCTCCCTTCTTTGTATTTGCCTTCATATTACACGCTTCTTTCTTCCTTCATCCTTCCTACAAAGCCCTCTCAGTCTGTCTGCAACAACTAATTTTTTTTTTTATCTCTAATTCCATCCTCGTGTGTAATCCATCCTCTCTCCTGCTTCTCTCCCTTGCTCACATTTGTTCATCCCTCCGCTACCTCTCCTCCTCCTCCTCCTCCTCCTCCTCACGTGTCAGTGTTGTTGGCTCGTCACTGCTCTGCCCTCTTAGCATCAGCAGAAGGGTCGTGTGTGGTTGAGGGCGGAGGGCGCTCCTCTCTGTGTGTGTTCTGTCCCCCCCTCCATCATGCTGCTTCCTCCAACAGTTTCTCCCATGCAGCAAAGGTCATCCAGTGAATTGCTGCACCCTCTTGGCGAAACCACATTCATTCTTCATCACTTCTCTGTCTACATCTCTGTCGATCTCCTCCTTTCGCCATTTCCACTTCTGATTCCTGTGCGCTTCCACTTTGCGGGCTTGCACTATCACTTTCTCACTCTGGCCTCATTTCTCAAATGGGACGGAGTTGGCACGGTTCCCAAGGTCAAAGCAGGTTTTTCTCTGAGCACCCAGCCCGACTAACCTCATTTATTTGGATCGACTACTGAAATATTCAGTACAGATTGGAGGCAAGAGAGGAGAGCCTTGTATGGAAGACAGTTGTTCATCTATATTAGTTCAGAGGCATTTTCAATGGTATTTTCCTTTTCTTATAAACCATCTGTGTTGCACCAACTTCTGCTTTGACTGAAAGCAAACATCATTTTCTCATCTGTTCAGGACCTGACATCACAAGTCACAATATACAAACTAAAAACAGAAGAAACAAACACAGTCAGGTTACACGTGTTAATACTGTTCAGTCTGACATTACAAGTGTCGATTGGGCCTCCGTGTTATTGCAGGAATTCAGACAGTTTTCTATCTGTCTTTTGTCTTTATATTAATCCTCTCATATCCCCCTCCTCTTCTGTTTTGCCTTTCAATCAACCTACCAAGAGGCAGATTTCACCATTGTATTTATTCCGCCTAAAATAATCCTGGCAGCCATGGCAAAGCCAATCAGAATAGAAAAGTAAACAAATAAGCAGAAAAATAAACCTTATATTTGGGATTTGATTTTGGACTGTCCCCAAAAAGGATAAACTATCATTTTTTTGTCATAATGCAGTTGTTTCATTTATTTATTTATTTATTATGCAATTGTGGCAGTGGCTCAGGTGGAAGAGCCAGTTGTCCCCTGACTTGAAGTTCGGCGGTTTGAGTCTTGCCTCGAGGACACAAGTGTTCTTTGAGGCCAGTCCCAAGCCTGGACAAATGCATCCAGCATAAATCATATGCCAAAGTACAACCCTGTGAAAAGGGTTTCCGTACCGGCTCGGTAGTTGAAAGCTGCTGATTGGCTGTGGCGATCCCTGAAGGGGAAGAAAAGCTGAAGGGGAAACAACATCATGTAATTGTGAATGTGTCCTGCAAACGAGGTAGTGGTAGGTTAGGGGTTACAGAGGTGGGCTTGGGCCATGAGAGTCTCCGGTGTGCCCCCAACTTCTCCCCAGGCATCCCACTGCTCTCTATTACATCTATAGATGAGTCAAACGTAGAGCTGAATTTCCACATCGGGATTAATTGTCACGGTTTGTGGCGATGTGGGGACCCAAATGCAGGATAGAGAGGCAGACGTAATGCAGGGACAAGATTTAATCCAAGTAACTAGTGAACACAGACTGAACTGAAAACTTTACATCTGTCTTTCCTTCCCTCTGCTTACAGCCTAGAGACTCCGCCATTCTCGGTCACAATGTTCCAGAAAACAAGGGGATCAAAGGTTCACCTCTGGTTAAACTTATTTGAAATTACCCAAACAAATATTAGAAACTCAAAAAGCAACCCATCACACTTGTTTTGATTGACTATGTGCAGGAAGTGGTGCATATAAGATAAAAATGGGATTTTCTTTAGGAGAACGATTTGATGGCTCATGATTGTTGATGTTTTTTTATTTATCATTGGTGTCATTGTTCAGATTAATTAGTTAAAATTGGGTTTTTATTCTTACTTTTGATTGTTTCCCATGCTGAATTCTGGTTTGTATGTGCTTTGGCTTCTCCATGTAGCGACTATATGCATTATGACCTCAGACCGAGCCCCGCTGTTTCCATGTATATCACATGTACTGTGTCACTGTGGGGTGAATGCTGACTTGAGTTCCCTCTGTGTTACATAAGGCTGTGTGATCAGGTGGTCGCCCGAGTGTTTACGTTGACCGTTGTATCTTGTTTGAGTGACACCCACCACTGATCCTGTAACGCGTGAATGTTTCATCAGTATGAGGTGACGCTCCCTGATGTTCTAGGTTGTGCTTTTTTTGACTGTCTTGTAAAAAGTGATAACAGTGGCACTTTTCCACATTCAGATTTTAATCTGTTACTTTATAAAGTGAATTCTGTTTTTAACTTTACTTCTCTGAACCCACGTAAAACCTTTTGCTTTCCCCCCATCTTCTCTTCTCCAGAACTTGAATCAGAATCCCCGCACTTTGCTGCCCAAGTTTTTCGGCCTGTACTGCGTGCAGTCAGGCGGGAAGAACATCCGCGTGGTGGTGATGAACAACGTCCTGCCCCGCGTGGTTCGCATGCACCTCAAATACGACCTAAAGGGCTCCACTTACAAGAGGCGGGCGTCCAAGAAGGAGAGGGAGAAGGCCAGGCCCACCTTCAAAGATTTAGACTTCATGCAAGACATTCAGGATGGACTAATGCTGGACCAGGACACTTATAATGCACTGGTGAAGACTCTTCAGAGAGACTGCCTGGTGAGCAAAAATGGCTGGAAAATCTGTCCTGTTTGACGCTCAGGACAAAGGAAGGACTTGCTGAGGCGCAGCAGGTTGGGATTGTTTACGAGTAATGAGGGAGGATACACGGGGTGGTCTCATATGCAGAGAATCATGGATTACAGCAGTGGAAAGGAAGGCAACATCTATCCAGGAGCGTATTTGGCACCCCTCCATATCCCTTACTATAAGTTAGAGCTTTTTTATGAGTAAGACTTTTAACAGAGTGTCTGGTCTGGCAGCAACCTTGCTCTTATCTTGTAAATCACTGCCTCTGTTTATATTTATTGACCTTATGTTTGGAAGAAAGATATGTGCACAGTATGGTTTTCAGATGCATTTCTTATTAATTGTGCGTCTTATGCACAGCTTTAGTGTAAAAGCTTTGGATTCTCTCCTTCATAGTAAGAAAAGAAATAAAGCTTTCAGCAAGACACCACACACCTATCTGTCACTTTAACACTTAAATCTGTGTGTATGTGCACTCAGGTGCTGGAAAGCTTCAAGATCATGGACTACAGCTTGCTGCTCGGGGTCCATAACATAGACCAGGCGGAGCGGGAGAGGCAGATGGAAGGTTCCCAGGGCGACAGCGACGAGAAGAGGCCCGTGGCCCAGCAGAAGGCCTTGTACTCCACTGCCATGGAGTCCATCCAGGGGGGAGCCGCCTGCGGAGGGTCCATTGACACTGATGACACGTGAGTTTTGCAGAAGAGCACACTCTCAAAAATAGAGGTACAAGATAAGGACATTTCTGTACCTATAGGTACATTTTAAAGAAATGTTCCCTCAAAAGTACAATACTGGTCTTTAAGAGACCAGAAGCACACCTTCAGAGTACGAAAAAGGGTTCAAAGTGACATAAAGTACAAATTTGTACCATTTTGACCATAAGGGTACCTGCAGAATTGAAAAATGTAATGTTAATGGCTGTAATGTTACAAACTAGAGCAGAGTTGAGTGATGACAGTAGTAATACTTAACAGTCATTTACTACAGCAGACAATGAAGGTCAGATGCTGCAAACTAAGTGTATGTCTGGTCAGTATTTTGAGTTTTTGAAGATGATTTCTAGATTAAAGATAAGATAATATTGCTAAATTGCATGGACCAGGCCTAATGCTGTGGAAAACATAAAAAACATCATTTGATAAGGTGAGGTTGAACTTGATAAGGTACAAAAATAGACCAGAACTGAAGGGTACAGAAATGTCTCTCAAAAGAGTACACCCCCAGCGACAAGCATTTGTACCTTTTTAGGTACAAGCTGGTACCTCTGTTTTTGAGTGTGCAGAGGGATAAATGTGAAAAACATTAACAGAAGAATTTCATGATGAATTAACATAAACTTGTTTAGTCACTTTAACAAAAAACATGTAGAAATTAAACTGATTATATTTGATACTTTTTTATATCAAAACCTTTGAATAAATCTGTTCTCCGTGTTTTATGTTCTACTCCAACACAAAAACAATCAGGAGAACTTCTTCCCAACTTTCTTTCATTCCTAGAGATGCCATGTACGAAGAAGTAAAGTTTCTTTGTTTGCCCTGCACCTGGAAACACAGATGTAATTCTTGGGTTTAGATTTATTGTTTATTTTTTTTATAATGTAGTGTTGTTTAGCAGTTTGATGACAGGTTTATCGTTTAGGATGATTCTTCTTGGCCCACATTTTTTAACTCTCTGTATGTATTTTCCTCTCAACTAAATCTTTCAGCAAATGTTAGCATAAAGGATGTAGCAATGTGAGGACAAAAACGGGTTTGTCCCACTAATTAAATGGAAAAAATGAAAATTTAAAGCATATCTGTAGTTTTACAACCTACACAGATTTTAGAGTAAGGGTGGGCAAGTCCAGTCTTCAAGAGTGACTGTCCTGCAGGTTTTAGATGAACCAGAAACATCTAAAACCTGGCCATTGTATTACAGGTACCCTTGTCTCTGTGTCAAATGTTATAAATACACAAACCAAAAAGGCCACACTGACGCAAGAAGATTTAAAGAGACGTATGAGCAATGTGATAATGACGCATGCTTATCTAATTTACCGTCAGATAACTTTAGAGCAAACTTGACATCTACTGTGAAAGTAGTTTTGTGCCAGGACTCAGCCTGTAAAGATTAAAAGCATCAGTAGGATGTCTAGATAACAAAGTATTCTACACTAGTAATACGACCAGATAACAGGATTCTAACCCTTGAATGCATCACACTAAGCTTTACTAGACTTGATGTAAATAAGTACAAAATAGTTGATTATGCAAAGTTTGAATGTGTCTTTTTTCTTTCCTACCAGGATGGGCGGCATTCCAGCTGTTAATGGGAAAGGAGAAAGACTTCTACTCTACATTGGAATCATCGACATCCTGCAGTCCTATAGGTAATGATCCCACAAGTTAAAGCCATAACACCACAGGTCATCATGTGTTTATCTGACAGTGTGAAGCAGCCTTGATACCGACGTTACATCAATACAAGTACATCATGTACTTTCCTTCTGCAGCAGAGTGTTTTTAAACTCACACTTAATCTCTTTAGACAGCACATTTACGGCCCTCAGCTTGCAGGCATGATGTATATCCTTTGACTGATATCATTTAAACTCCTTGTTTCTGCAGGCTAATCAAGAAACTGGAGCACACGTGGAAGGCTTTGGTTCATGATGGGGTGAGTTTTGTAGCTCTTTAAACAGCACACAGATATCAGATAATGGCTGTTTCACCAAGTTTTTGCCAAGAAAATGTTGATGGTTTGAAAAAGAGTCTGCCTGGGCCGACACCTCACCTGTGTCTTGTTCTTAAACATATAAAAGCTGCCGGCTTTCTGTTTCTCCCTATCTGTCAAAGACTGAGACTCACAAATGTCTCTGTGTGTTGATTTAAGCTTACTAGAAGGCAGCTTTAGGAAAGAGCTGTGGATTACTAGAGTGTAAATTATATTCAGATTGACAATTTTTTCATAGTGAGCATATTTGAATATCCCTACGTACTCAATGAAAGTTAATCCACTCAATTTTCCATTATTGTTATGGACGTTAGTCCTGTCTGAGCTTTACTGAGAATAAATCAGTTTAATGAGTCATTTGTTGCTTTGTGAAAGGGAGACTTAAGTTTTAACCTCAAGCTGTTTTCTCTTGGTGATGTTTACTAATTTGAATGAAAAATTTGCCCATTGATTGAGAGAAATGAAATGGTTTCCTGTCCCAGTGGTTTCCAAGAAAACTCCTTTGTTCATTTTGAAACATGACATATGTGGGCCTGAAATAATTAATGCCAAGCACACATTTAATTATAAGAAAGCTATGATTTTTTTTTTTGATTTTTTTTTATGTTAGAGCCATGAAGACTGACAGTCCCACCAACCTACACAGTGTTTTACATTGTGTGCTGGCAGGTCCAGTTCTCTTGGAAACCTGGTCCAGTCAATATTTACTGGCTTGGAGAGACACCCATTCACAACAGAAGGCTGGCAGGAAGACAGATCTTTTGTTCTGATTTAGTTTGTTTGCTATTAAAACTGCGCATCACAGTGATTCTGAGCCTTTTAAAATAGAAAAGATAGAAATGAAAGTTAACTCAAACACATGTTAGAAACATGCCACAACACTGGTGTCTAATACCAAAGACACACTACAGACCTTTTGCCCTTTTCCACCAGTAACACACCTCCTATCGACAGCAGCATGCATCCTGCTTGTATTGGTAGCTCTCTCCAGCCAGCAAAAGATCTTTTTTGTCCCTTTATCTCTTTTAATCTTCTTGCATTTCTTGACTTAATCAGTGACGATCTGCGTTCGAAACAGCCAGTGCGTTTATAGTATATATCCGTTTTCTAGTGTGTGTGAAGCAAAACTCAGCTGCAACATCCAGCAGCTACCCGGATGTAAAAGTTGTTTAGTTTGGTTTCTCAGCATCGAGCGCTGCTGGGCAGCAGCGGCTCCAGAAATGCACATGATAGATGTCACTGTGTCGTTGAACTTGGAGTTTTAAGGTCCGAAAGTTGCCTTATGGGTCATTAAAACTGGGAAAAAACTTAACAAACAATGTGAAAGAAGTAATCAAAGTCAAAAACCGTAACTTTGCCACAACGTTTAAGGAACATCAGTGACTGATACGCCCGGCAGTAAATACCAGAAGGAGAATACTCCAGAGGATTTTATCTGTTTTTGGGGGGCACTACTATGTTGCTCATTCTACCAAAGCACAGTCCTTGCTGGTTTAACCTCATTGTAAAGGGAAATCCTCGGGCCTTCCAGTGATTTATAATACAGAACTACAATCTCTTTCGTTTCTGTGCTTTAAATTTAAATTTAGAGTTTAAATTTTGTAAAAGTATCTAAGAATGTTTTAAGACATCAAAAAAACCATAACATAAAGGTTTGTTTATCACTTGCTTGTACATAATATCTGGTGTATCATCGTAACTAGAGCTACAATTTGATTTGACCACAGAACCGATTGAATTAAACACCAATGAGTCCTTTGTAGTCAACTTTTTTTTTTTCCTTTTTCTTTATCCTGAGCCTGATTCCTCACTTCTGTAGACACTCCCAGCTACACATCATCACAAGTCTGCTCTCAAGATAGAATTGGCAGCATCCATCGTCCCCCTCTGCTTTTCTTACTCACTTCTCTCCCCCAATATGAGATGCACTCATTCGTGAGAGATGTGTAGGACAGCAAACAGACTGGTATGCGTCATTGTTGCTGACTATACTGGACACCCTTTGTAGACTACACACAGTTTATGAATGCATTAAAATGTTACTCATATGGAGTGATGTGACGCCTACGCAAAAAGCTAAGAATTACAATTCTGTCTCTTCACTTTCTCAGTCTCCCCTCACATCCTCTGTCACATTAAACCAAACACCAAGTGTCATCTGTCAGTCTGCTGGCACTGTTATCTAAGTCTGCTGATGCATAAATGATGAAGCGAAGTGTCTGTGTCCTCGTCTGACGGTGTTCCTGCGCCTCTGCTGCAGCATTTGCATGTGATGCTGTTTGACCCAGAGAAAAAAAATTACTGAAATGGAACAAAAAAGGGACAAATAGACAGCTTAATCTACAGTAAGCACCAGTTTTCATCGTTTCATCCACGCACCATTTGTCTCATTAATCTCTCCGTCTCTCCCTCAGGACACCGTGTCAGTCCACCGGCCAGGTTTCTATGCCGACAGGTTCTTCAAGTTCATGAGCAACACGGTGTTCAAGAAGAGCTCCTGTGAGTTCATTTCTCATGCAGACACTGCCTTAGATAGTCCGGCGAAGCCGTGTGGGATGAACCAGGCAGATGCCAGGCTTCTGTCTCATTTACTTCAGAGCCTTGGTCAGAAAAGCAGATACTGCAGCTAAAAGCCTTATTAGGTGCTGCTTAATGCCATGCGAGAGGAAAATATGATCTCACTTTGATCTGATAGGCTGTTTTTCATCACTTTTCTTCCAGAAGGAGGAAGAAGTGTGAATGTGTTGTTTAGATTTCAGTAAACTGACCCTTTAAAAACAGGATTTGATTCATGTTTTGATTGGTTGTTGTTACTATGAAACATAATATTAGCGCCGTAACTTCCAGATATCTTACTGTTCTTTGTGTCTCTATGCATTGTCTGTCAGCGTTGAAGTCTTCTCCATCCAAGAAGGGTCGTGTGTCGTTGACGGTGCCTAAGTGTGCTGGACCTGGCGCAGCCTGGTCAGCCAGCCAGCTGGCCTCTGACAGAGACGAGAACATCTACGACCTGAGAGGAGCCCGCAGCTTCCCAACGCTGGAGGATGAAGGTAAGTGAACAGCGTAGGCACATCAGACAGAAATCTTCATTCAGTGAGCCGCTGTGTTGCAGCTCACACAGCTCCGACCAAATATAAAAAGACAAAATAGAGAAGATTGGAGGCATTTATAAAGAAATGAAGTTACACCAAACAGCCACTGTAAAGCCACTAATCTGCGGTTTTTAGCCATGGGAAACTGGAGACGACGCAAGCAGAATAGTCTGTGAGAACTGAATAAAGTGGCAACAAAAATGTTAGAGACAGACATAATCTCTCCAAAATAAGCAGAAACATTTGTCTCCTCCTACCAGGTCGACCAGATCTCCTTCCATGTACTCCTCCTTCGTTCGAGGAGGCCACCACAGCATCAATTGCTACCACGCTCTCTTCCACCACCTCCTTGTCAATCCCAGAGCGATCTCCCTCTGACACAGCCGAGCATCCCCGCTACAGGTACCAACTCGCACAGTCGCGCACCTTTGACACCAAAACTAAGAAAAATGCCACCAAGCCCAAGCCCACCAACTTTTGCCTTTAGTGAGGGAAAGAACAGCTGCCATTTTATTCTCAGGGCCAGTGACAATGCAGTCGCTATGGGCAACACCTCTATCTCTAACATCTACTTCAGTCCATCTGTGGTCAAAAATGATCTTATTGTCTTCATCAAAAGATACCAACTTTTAAAAAAAAAATAAAATACAGATAAGCAACCATCATTAAGCAGAACATCCAGATAAATTCATCCTGGGTTAATAGAGGAGTTGATCTGCCGTCTTAAGGAGGCTGTAATACACTTTTCTCTTGGCTAACCAGCATAACATTTGTTTTATATCAACAGAGATCAATCTATTTTCTGTTCAAATATGCTGTTAAACTGAGTTCTGTGTTTCCACTAGTTGTTATTTCAAGTTCTTCTTGTCACAGTGTAACATGGACATGATGGTGTCAGTTGTGTTATGTCAGCAGCTGCTGGAGTTTTCATTCACAGCTTGCGCTCACACTGTCTTCTCTGTCTCCAGGAGACACACCCAGTCTCTCAGCCATGATGGGAGGTGAGTTGAATCATAAACTGTGTTCAAGCAGGATATGCTCAGCTGGCTTTACAAACTTCTGAGGCCTCTGTGTTTTCTCAGCATTAAAATCTGTGGGTGTGGTGGGTGGATACCTCAGAAAAATGTCAAGTCCGTGTGTTTATGAATGAGTTCCTTTTTCCCCTGTTGCTAAGATGTAGGTGTTTGTGTTGGGATTTTTTTATGTTTTGTTTCCTTTTTACATGATTTTATTCCTTTTTCATGTTTGACTTATTCTGTTTAGGACCCAGGAGGAGATGCGTGTGCGTGAGGAGGATCAGCAGACCATCACGGTGGAGGTAGAGCTGAAGAGACATGACAGTGAACCCACCATCTCTGGCCCACAACCATCAACTGAAACCAGGTACTCCAGGTGTGATTATACTGTCTTCACTGCCTTGTGACTTCAGTCAAAAGTTCAGATCCTGTAAAGGAGACCTTAACTAGCTGGAAGTAAGACAGAGATAAAAATTAAAAGAAAAATCAATATTTCTTTCAGCTTTCATAGTAATAAAATATGCACGTTTTAACATAAAGGGAATATGAACTTTCTGTCACTGGACCGCCTGTAGCTCTGATTACAGCACTTATTCACTGCGGCATTGTTTGCAAAGCTTCTGCTACATCACAACATTTATCTTGATCCAGAGTTGCATTCATTTTTTGCCAAGATCTTGTAGAAGTGATGATAAAAGGAGAATTGAATCACTGAAAAGTCTTCTTCAGTACATCCCAAAGACTCTCAGTGGGGTTTAAATCTGGACTCTATAATAAAAATGATGTCTCATGCTCCCTGAACCTCTCTTTCACAATCTAAGCCAGGTGAATCTTGGCTTTGTCATCTTGATATTCGGCCATACAATCACGAAAGAAAAAACTGATGTATTAACCCGGTCATTCAGATTCAGTTTGTCAGCTTGATCACATTCTTTGCACAGATAACATTGAGCTGAGACCTGACCAGGTGCTGCAACACCAGAGCATAGACTGCCCCCACAGGCTTGTACAGTAGTCACTAGGCATGAGGATAAAAGCATAACTTTTACTTTTACCGCTCCTTTTACTCTGATGCATCCATCACTGTGGAAAAGGAGAAATCTGAACCCATCAGACCACATGACCTTCTCCCATTGCTGCAGAGTCCAATCTTTATGCCTTTTCTGCAATCAGTGTCACCGATTCCTGCTTTTCTTATGGCTACACAGCTGTTTAGTCCCAATCCCTTGACTCATGTGGAAATACTCTGACTTTCACTTATAAACATAACCTCAGTTCTTCTGTTGTTGTTTTTTTTTACTTTATGATTTCACTAAATCTTCAATAATAACTGATCATAGTAATTCAGGATTTGTTTATGATGCATTTTGTCCTGTGTGGTAGATGATGGGTCCCCTCTCTCCTTATCCCTGTTAACCCTGCTGTGGTAGTTTAAACATCTTCTTAGATGTTTTCTTTGCTTGAGGCCATTAATTTGTTCTTTCTGAAATGAACACACATGAAGGATGAATAGTTTCTGAATAGTTTAATTATGACCAGCAATCCACCTCTTCACTTATGGATGAATAACTTGTTGCCAGTTGTGGGAGCTCTTACCTATTTCCTTAGTTAAATCCAGGGTTTGATGCTTTTTTTTCTGGACAGGCTCTGTAGATACTAAATCCATTTTGTCCGTGCTACACACACACATCTGCACCCTTCCTGTCCGATCTGAAAGAAGCAGCTTTTTTAAATGTCTGACTCTGAAACAGGAAGGAAACTTGCAGAGCCTCCATGACCCCAATCATCTCCAGTTTGTGACTCAGTTTGACATGGTTCTATAAATAATCTGCTGCCAGTGTCTCACCTGGTTTCAGACAGGTGTTGGATTAGTACACTTGTCTCACACTCATATACTCACACCCACACACAGAGTTGAAAGCAGCTTAGCCCATTTGTTTATTGTCCTCAGGAGTCCATTGTTATTGACAAATAAAAGCTGCAGGTGCTGCGCGGACCAGGCGTCTGCTGTAATCAGGTTATGGGAGAGGTGCACACAGGCATGTTAATTTGTGTCGTGGGTGCATTTGTTGCATGTGAGGCAGACAGTGGACCAACAAAGCCCCAACATTTGGTGGGGGGGGGAGACAACCCTGGAGAAGTAGGGCAGTGGGCCAGGAAGCCTGCATCCCTGTGGCTGCTCCCATTAAACTTCATGTTTTCAACCTGGTTTTTTATCACACATTTGCTGGTTTGGGCATTTTGGTTTGATCTAAGAGTTAAACTAGACAAAAAAATTCCAGACATGAGAGTTCCGGTTTGATGATGGCTTATATCAGAGAGGTTTTCGGTGTGGTTGTCGTGGGAAACCAGCTGAATAATCTGGTTTGATGCTGAGAGGGCAGTGGCTAGACATATGGCCCGAGGGTGTGGAAGCGGCTGGCGGGGAGGAAGGCATGGGCTAACTGCTTGGATGAACGTGAGAAAACAGAGTTGAGCTGGAAGAGAAGGGAATGAGGAGACTGATTGGAGGAAAAAGATCAAAAGAGAAGATGGAAGAGTAAAAGTGGGAGGCAGACAAAGAGAAAAACAATCAGACATGGAGTAAAAGTGTAAACGGGACTGAAAAAACTGGGGTGAAATGAGACTGGTTGAAAGCCGATCTCTCCGCATGGTAACCACCACCCTGTCCTCCTCATTTATTCAGCCAATCAGGTCTCTCATTGAGATGCCAAGTCTGCTTTTTTTTGCTTCACTGGCCAGCTGCAAGGCTTTTCCTCTTATGGAGCTAAGCTTAAACACAGAACGTAGAAGCACCTAAATCCTTCCTAATAGTTGATGGTCTGGCCAGGAACAATAAAGGATTGGTTTAGTGAGCGTCCAGCTGGCACATCTTGGAATTTAAGCATGTAAAGCAACAAAATCAGCACACTGTCCTGACTGTTGAATTTCAGTCTGGGACGGTTTGGTCCTTTCCTTTCTCCCAGCTCTTAATGTCAGTCACTGCTGTGTGTGTGTGGTTGTTTCTTTCTTTCTTTAATCTGCGAGGACACAGCAGCAGAGACGTCAGGTGAGGTGAGATAACAGGAGAGGGAAAGGACTCGTTGTTGTAGCTCATAAATTTCAGCTGGAAATTTGCTCAAATAGTTTTTCTCCTTCCTAATAATTATGTATGCTGTAATGGTTCTTATTTGAAAACACTTTGCTCACAACAATTTTAGAAATAAATTTTCTAAACCTTAATTTTTTCCCCACAGTGGGCTTCAGGAAGCAGCAGGCGCAGAGGAGGCGGCACCTCCTGTCTCCTTATCTGCACCCGATGCAGCCTCATCCTCCTCGTCTGCTCCAGTCGCTTCTTCCTCTCCTGGAACACTTGAGGAAGCCCCCTCCAGTCCCAAAGTGGTGGTGGTGGAGGCAGACAGGGCCAGCCAGGTGTCCGGGTCAGGGTGCACCAGCCAAGCTTCAGTGGACGACGATGACGACGTGCCAATCACAGATATCTACTTTGTAAGTAAAAACCCTCTGCAGAAAGGAAGCATGACCACACATCCAGATGCACAACAGTCTGTTCACACATACACACA
Source organism: Telmatherina bonti (assembly GCF_933228915.1). NCBI lineage: Eukaryota > Metazoa > Chordata > Actinopteri > Atheriniformes > Telmatherinidae > Telmatherina > Telmatherina bonti. Next base: position 28,383,698 of record NC_136626.1, read on the forward strand.
CACACACACACACACACAGCAGCTTTAATCACTTTAACTGCCTTTTTTTTTCCCCCAACATTTTTATTATCCACCACATCATCACACCTATACTGTCAGGTTGAATGTTTATACTGACTGAGCTGTGTGATGCCGTCCAACAGAGGTGCTGACACGAGGAGAGGAAGCTCAGGCATGTATGGGAACAAGAGTGTGTGCAATTTTGGTTTGCAGTGTGTGGTGCATTTCACTCAAGAAAATGTTTTTGAAACTTGCTCATTAACTTTTCTTGCTGAGAGGCAAGTTAGCAGATTGACACCCTTGATCCAGTCTTTTCTGCCTCGCTAAGACAGGTGGCAATAGCTGCGTCATCATCTGCCTCTTAGCAAGGAAGGATATCTCCCAAAGTTTTACACTCACGCAGTAAACGCTGTGTACAATGCAGCTCTTTGCACCGGTGTTAGGTTGAGATAAAAGCATGTGCATTTTGATTTTTCTGGCCAGTCCTGATGCCGTCTGGAACAAGGCGGCACACATGATGGATTTTGTGTGAATAACAGTTGGAGCTTCATGCAGTTTGCATGTGTTGGATCTCCTGGATTGCCCCACTAAAAGCAAGGTGCTGCCTCTGGACTGGTTTGTGTTGGCAGGTCTAAGCTCTGCTATGAATGAATGTATGAGTTTCAGGTGGAGGATGCAGAGTATCGCCAACACTCGAGGTTTTAGATAAGAATGTGCTGGACGGCTGTACTCCAGCTGGGTGTCTTCTGTCTGGAATCAAACACTCTCTAATGTGTCACGAGAAAGCCTAATGACCAGCACTTTAGTAAGTGAGGTCCTCAGTTATTTAACAGCTCCCCTCGTCCAACTCCTTCGTTCTGGCTGACTTTCAGCTCATCCTTCAAACGGAGGAGGTACTCCCATTGTGTGTGTGTGTGTGTGTGTGTGTGTGTGTGTGTGTGTGTGTGTGTGTGTGTGTGTGTGTGTGTGTGTGTGTGTGTGTGTGTGTGTGAGACACTGTTCACTGACACTGAAGTGTAACTACACAGAAAACATGCTGCAGGCAATGAGGTCGCAAGTGGCTTCTGGGGACCGGCCAAGTGGAAAGATGGCGTTTCGGCAACACTTCATGCACTGCTGAAAACCCAAACGGAGCAGCAGCAGCAGCCACGTGTCTTATAAATAGCTGGTCAGGAATATTTGAACTAGATTTCTCCTATATTGTGAACTTTAGCAGCTGATCTTCTCGTCCTTTGAGCTCACTAGTCAGCTGAAGCAGATCTGAAACAAAAATGTGAATCAAACATATTTCTATTGATTGGAAACTGCAAGGAAGTTGTGATTCATTCAACAACAAATTCAAGCATTAGCTTAATTGTGTTTGTCTTATAAATATCCTCTAAATGTGAATCAAAACTAACATTAGAAGCACAGCTAGTAAGTTTTTCTTTTATCTCTCCATCATTACCGTCACTTCCTCCCTCTGACGTGCCACACAAATCAGGGTTCTGCTTTATGGCTCAGCTTCCTTTAAACTACTTTAAATCCCCTTGCAGAACGATGGTAATGTTTTATCAGACAGAAATTATAATCTTGGGCTCAAGTCGATCATTTCTCCCTGTGTGTCTCAGCCATCGCTTTCTGCAAGGTTGCAATGTCAGTCAATAGAAAGTTCAACTGCAGGAGCTTCAAAAGCTCTCCAGTCCTGCTTGTGCATGATAGGCATTTGCTTCTTCAGTGTTCCAATCTCAAGTTGATGCTTTAAGTGCATCGCTTCACACCGGCGCTTCATGTGCATCTCAATAGACCACTTGTCATCTCATCTCTCTGCAAATGATCACGTAGTCCGCATCAGTTCTGTTTGAGAGACGAATACAAGAGTCCTGCAACGGTGGTTTAGTAGCTATGGAAACCATAGTTTCCCTTGCAGTTGTCACATGGACCTGCATCACCTTCTTAATGAATGTTCCTCATTGAGACCCGTTAATGGACACGAGCGGAGAAGTCACTCATTTTAACGTGCTTTATATTTTAACTGTGCAGCTGACCAATGGTTGAAGCCAATCAGAGGTCACATGGTATGACTGGTAGTCTAAGTGACTTGTAGAGCCAGGCCTGAGTGTGTCATCACGTCACAGCTGTCTCAGAGCACTAATCCTCACGTCTTTTTGCCATTATCTTTTATTTTCCATCACCATTTCACCTCCAGCTCTCAAATCATGTTCGCCTTCCTCCTTTATTTACTCCTGTCATGCCCTTCGCTGTTCTCTCTGCATTGTCTCATCTGTGTGAATGCCCTCGTGAGTCATCAAAAAAGTGATGAGATGGTGTGTGTGGAAGCTGGATATAGAAAGAAAGCGGCTGCAAAAACTTGAGAATTTATCCGTCATCACTGACTCATCTGTAGAGGATCAGAGCCATCTTCCATTTTCACCTCAGCATGTCTCCTTTTTGTTTTTTGCTTTACTGTCTTATTTCTACCTCCCTTCATCCTCTTTGTGTTTGTTTGTCCATGTGTCATTTACTTCTGTTGCTGTCAGTTTCCTGATGGGAGGACCTGGGTGGTCTCTCCCTTCCGAGAGCGGAGGAAATCCTGTTGGCCAGTAAGTGAGACGTAACGTAGACAGCAGTAGTCGCTGTAAGTGTGTTAGGCTAGAATGACCCTGCTTAATCATTAAACGTTCGAGTGGTCAGAACTAGATTTTTGGACTTGTGTGATTTTCTTTTCTTCCCTGCTGGTGTTTTTGTGATTGTTTCGACACTAAAAATGTTGTATTATCTGCTCAGGTTTAAGTGTAAAAGGCAGGAGAGTTCTTATTTGAGTCTTTTGATCATTTCCACACTAACAAAGTTGCCATATCCCTGCAACAGCATTCCAGTTGCAGAGTTAAGTGTTTATTTATTGAAGTGGAAGAGTGTGACTTGAACTCACCAAATTGCAAACATGCCAGCTGCTTTCCTATCCTGAAGGGCTGCTACCCCTGGACAACACTGGGTGTGACTTCATACTGCAAACAGCACTCTGCTTGTTGGAAAAGAAACAAACATCCTGTTCCCTTGCTTGGCTCTTGAGGATGCTTTCTGTGTGTGACTCTCGGCATCCTGGCTTTCCCATCTCCTCCTTCTCACTCCTCATGCTCCCCCGCTTGGCTGATGTAGCATCTCATCCCTTCGCTCTGTGTACTTGCTCTTAAAGCTAGTCCACAAAGACATGCGATAAAGCAGACATGAATAAGACTTCTGTTAATATTTACACATTCACAGCACTTCTGCGTGTTATTTAACATTAACAGCGACGTGTCCACCAGGTTTAACGCATCCTTCAGAGCACTCTCAACATGTCAAGTTCACACTTTCTGATTTGTCTCAAAAACATTTCCTCCTTTATGCATCCCTAATTTTCATTTCCTCTCTTGTCTTTTCTCCTGTGATCTCTTGTGTCTTTCTCTCCTGCCTGCCCCTGCTGCTTGTGTCTGTGCCTTTGGCCTTTCCTCTGTCCCTCTGGCCCCCTCTGCTGTGGTGGGTGTGTAAAAACAGCCTCCAGAGGACAGGACCTGGGTGTACTCTCCGCTACACTATGGCTCAGAGTCTAAGGCCCTGCCAGATGGAGATTGGGAAAGAGAGACAGTAAGTGAGAAGCATCAGACTAAAATATAAAGCACAGGAAATTCCCTCAGATGAGGAGTCAGATCAGCTGAGGCGATCACTCATCCGGCATGAAGAGGATGAGTTGTGACGTTAAACCATTTAGGAAGCTTTTACAGTGAAGCTTCAGCCCCTGCATTACAGCGTTCATTCTTCATTGATAAATTTATGAAAATGGTCATCGACTCCATGATCATTTGGTCCATAACAAACCATCCATGTCTGTGTCCAACAAGCTGCTAAACCTGCATCCGCTGGCTGAGTGAAGCCTCCCATCCAGCACGTCATACAGCTGCTAGATTCTCATGCTACAGATTATGAAACAAACCTCACAAGATTTTACAGAACACGGACGGGAAAAGAAGAGTTTTAAAGGAACATTTTCTTCCTGTTTGATAAATCTGTTTGGTTAAATAATTAGAAGTTGAATCATTCAGAGTCGGGATGGAAATGATGTCTTCCTGACTGCGGCTGTTTTCTCTTTGAGGTTTTTCATTAAGACATGCATAAAGAGCTGCTTGTTTACTGAGCTCTGTGTTGCAGCTTTTTACCCAAACTGCACCGTATGGCATGCTCTAATAAAGACTTATGAGTTATGACACCTGATTTGTATAATTCTGAAGGCAAAAAAACTCAGTTGTAATAGCTTTGAAAAAACTCTACAAACACAATTGAAAAAAGAATTTTTATTAATTATTTCTATCTTTTAATTTTACCAAAAGGTGTTTTATTACATGTTGTTAGAAAACCTGAGTACTTACTTTTACAATGAGGTACAACTTGTAAGGAGTCAGCTTCTATGGAATGACTAACACAGCTAAAAATGTGGGTAGTGCCCCCAACAATGTGTCAAAACCCCCTGCAATATTCTCCCGTTGACCCCCGTCTGGTTGCTTAGTGGACTGGATGCTTTCACCCTCCCACTGTAATAAGAAAAACAGAACATATGTTGGCCATTTTTACACTTCATTTATACACTTCATTGGTACCTCGTCCCCATGCTGGTCATCAGCCTGGTCACATTCAGCTGTGGGATGGCGTCCCGTTGCTCAACCAGGAGATGTTGTAGATCAACCAGCCTGGTTGGGTTGGTCACTTTAGTAAGTTCAGCACAGCCAAGCTGGGACCAATCATTCAGCCGGGTTGAGGTCTGGACTCAGCAGGTCGATCCTTCCTCTCCACTTCCAAATTCTGGAGATGCTCCGTGATGATCCCATTTCTGTGAGGAAGTGTTGCATCCTGGAGTTAAAACACACATGTAGGAAATATGGGATGAGCACTGACTTCAGAGTTTCAGTCTGACATGTTAGTATTTCACTGAGGTCCAGTCTTTTTTTTTTTGTTTGTTTTGTTTTGTTTGTTTTTTAGGCACTTCCCACATGTTTAGCTGTGTTACTCAATTTAAATAAAGTCATGATCCTTAAAAGTTCATAGTAAAGTTGACTCATCAGGCTTTCCAACTACATGATACGACACTGGTTAGTTTTATTAAAGGGAAATATAATTAACTGAAATATTTCACAATTTTTTAAAGACGTGTTTTTTTAAAGAAGTGTATCAGAACACTGAAGACAACTTTGACGAGCATGAGCTGCACAAAATGCATATGTTATGATTGAATTTCTTCAGCTAACAGATCAGGTTCATTATAAGATAATACATGAAACGTTTATTATTTCAGGGTTTCATAAAAAGAAGATGTGAAAACTGCTTCAGTCAGATTTTTGTCTTGTAAAATATAACCTGCAATACGCAACTGAATGTTAAGAAACTTCTCAGGTCTTTGCTTTTTATGAAACGTTCTTCCGCTGCTGACTGCCCTGTCCTCCTTTCTCCTTTTGATTTTATAAATTCCCTTTGATTTTCTGGCTCAGATCAGATTCTTACACCCAGAAATAAATATGTTCTCACTCATCTGTGCACGCTAACTGGTTCTGTGTGTCTCCCGCAGTAAAGCCGGTTCTCTGGCAGAGACGAGTGAACGCCTCAGCGGAGAGGACTCATCAGTCTGAAGTCCAGACCTCAGCGGAAGCCATGTCTGAACCAGGATTTTAAACATGCATCCGGAAATATTCTGAGAGGAAACGGTGACTTGAGCGCCAGAAGGGGGAGAAATCCTGACAGTGATGACATCACTGATTTCCAACCATCCCTGCCTTTCACCCCTGACAAATGAAATTTATTATATCAATTTACTAAATATGTATGTGTATGTGTGACATAGTCTGTATAAGGCTGTAGTCGTATGTGTTTGACATACATCAATACCATGATAACTTCCCGTATGTTCTGTTTCACACGAGCACAGTCCTCTGAGGAACTTAACACCAGCTTTCCCACTGAGTGGTGAAGCGAAGTAAGCTGCTGGCTCTGGTGGTCTCTTCATTTCAGTTTGTAGTCACGATAATCCTCAATATTACTTCATATTGAAACACAGGAGAACTTTACTTATCAAATATCTGCATATGCTTTTGGGGTTTTTTTTTTCTATGGATGATTACCAGTCAGCTGCCTTCTTCCCTGCCTTTGCTGCTGGATTACTGTTTGACAGTAATTTTTCCACATGAAATTCAAATCAGATCACAGAAAATTGCAGTGCCTGTTAATTTGAATTCACAACACAAATAATTTACCTGGAGAAATTTTTCAAGCATTTTGTCCATTGCTTCAGTTTGGCAAGCAAATCAGGGAGATGTTTTGTGTTCCTGGTGTAGTTCACATCCATGGCATGATGGTTCCAGCTCAGATACAGATTCAAGATTTCACACCGTCTTTTTAAGTCAAAATGCTGAGATGAGAACTGCAGCGGATGAAAAGCCTCTGCAAACATAAACCAAGACCAGAGGTCGTGTCAGGGTAGGAACTTCTTTTAGAGCCGTCACCTCAACTATATGTTCGCTCCAGTGCGTGTCAAACAAGAAACCTCCACAGCCAGTAGAGTACTGGCCAAATTTATTGCCCAGTTTAAGTGATTTGCTAATGTGTAGCCAAATATGCTACTATAGTAACCCTATGAACACTCTTACTAACACTTACTCATGACACTATTTGTCAAAAATGCATCAGAGTTGCTTCAATCTACAGAGTCTTGTCACATGACAGAAATATTCACTTTGATTGGAAGCTTTCAAGTGAATCAGCCAACTTCAGATCTACCCAAGTGCTCGAACAGGGACTATAGACGAATAGATCCAATTAAACGGGACTTCCCAAACAGGCTCCTCACACATCACAGCTCAGTTGAAATTTGCAGAAACTTGCCGCTGCTGATTCTGAATGTTGCAGCTGAGTTTGCAGATTTCAGCGCATTCAGTGGGAAAACTGGGAGGGCTCTGCCTGTGCTCACAGAACACGGTTTTTATTGCAAACCATCATCCAGTCAGTCAAAACATCATATGGTGGTATCTGTCATCTGTCATCTACACATATGTAGAAGTAAAAATATGCAGCTTAGCTTATAAAGGAAAGAATTTAAACACTAAACTTTAGTGAAAATACACAGAGGTTCTTGAATTTACAAAATAGTTCTTTATAACTTAAGCGTTTTTGTGACATTTTTATTAGCTTTTTTTGTTGTTGTTGCTGTTTTACAACTGAAAGTTTGTTTGTTTGTATTTAATTTAAAGGATTTTGATGTTATCTGTACTTTTTCACTCTGAAAAGCTTCATGTTTTTATATGCATCCAAAGAACTTTTGGTTTCTGTTTTAATTGATCGCAGCAGCTTTGTTTGTTAGCCGTATCTACTCTCTTGTTTATGTCACATAGATGCAGCATCACTACATTTTTCACCTCAACCCCCCCTCCTCCATGTGTAAACTTCTGCGGTTTTGACCCTTCAAAACTTAGAGGCTTCGATTTCAACACTAAGGCCACAGACATTGTCATTACAGTAAATTCATTCATTGCAATGTCTTCCAGTGTTGCTCAAATTTTAGACAGATGCACACAAAATCAAATTTTGTGGGGTACTTTTTTTTAAAAGCTTTTTTTAAAGATATCAGTGACATTTTCGATCCAGGTATCCAGTCTCCCTCCTCACAGAAACAAATCCATCGAGCTGACAGCTCAAATGTTTGTAGATGTAGACCATCAGTTGTAGTATTTGCAGTCAATTGTACCCATTATCTGTATATATGGACAAACACAGCAGTTTGTGAATGGATTGAATGTTGTTTGCACTTCTTAAGAGGACCTGAAGATGAACTAGTGATCGAGGCCAAATAAACATACATCACATCATCCAGGAAGTCATATTTTAAAGTCATTAGATAAGAGTTCACTGATATTTAGATATTTATTTTAGGACTGTGTGTGAGAGTGTGTCAGTGCAGTCAATCACAGTCATCGTAGGGTTAGTGTTTACTGTAGTCTCTCTCTGTGGTGCACATCTTAGGACTTAAAACAGGCATTTTGAAAAATCTCAACTTCAGAGCAACTCTCTTCTGTTTTTGTCGGTGCGTTTCTGTGTGTGTTTGTGTACGGAGAGGACACATCAGTGTCAGACATTGTAAAATAGAAATCAGTTTGTTCTCATGATGTGCAGTGGCCAGTTGTAATCAGTTTGCTATTGTTCATCAGATGAAGACATAGCAGCAATATTTTGTACAGTCTTATCATTTCACTTCTGTTTGATCGCCTTATTGAAAAATGTTACATGTGAGTCTGTTTATATCTTTCTTTTTTTTCCACCTGTTGTTGGATTTTGTTTTTCCTCATAGTTGTGCTCCTGAGAATGTGTACATAAATCTATAAATACATATATAAAGATATACAAATATATTTTCCATTTGAATCGGAGAATATTATTTTTATTTGGTTTTATTTTTGCTGCTGAGCAAGAATTTATTGCAATCTACATAATTTACTGTACCATATTCTTCAGTGTGTCTTTTGAGATGCAGCTGCTGTATATTTATGGTCTGTAAACTCCCCCAGCTGCTTCTTTGTATGACATCCAAGAATTGAAAGATTTGTGCGTTTTACTGTACATCCAGATCAGTAGGGATTCTTCCAAATGTTCAGCTGTGTTGTGTTTTCAAATTGCTGTGTGCCCTCATCCAATAGGGAGAGTCCGTTACAGAGACATAGCATGATTTCAAAATGAATATGCATATCAGAAAAGTGTATTTATGTATATCTGTGTATATTCATCTATTTATACATGAGGATAAATAGATGGCTGTGTGTGCGTGTGTTGGACTCAATCAGAATGAAAACAAAATAAAGCAGTTCTATGAATTGTTGTTCTTGACTGTAATGGCATAAATTCATTCCTTGTTGAAATAATTTGCTCATAATCATGATAATTCTATCAGCTGTTTAGACATCACTGATCCACTGTCCAACAGGACCATGCGTACACTCACTGGCCACTTTTTTAAGCTAAACCTCTTCATTTGGTTGTACACAAATGGCTTATCAGCCAAGCAAATGGCAGAAACTCATTACATTTAGCCATGTAGACATGGGCAAGATTACTTGCTTAAGTTAAAACTGAGCATCAAAACGAAGAAAAGGAATTTAAGGAACTTTTAACAGCATGGTTGTTGGTCCCAGATAGCCTGGTCTAAGTTGGCCTCAAGCCTTACGCGCATTTTCCAATATGGACCAAAATCTTAAGGGAACCACTTTATGAATCTATGCCATTAAGATATCTAAAAGTTAAAAGGGGTCCAACCTGGTACCAGTAAGTGAACCTAACGACTCAACCAGTGATTGTTGCTATCTGTGATTTCACATTTCACAAACTAATTTCAAACCACCTTTCAGCTCATACTGGTAAATTATCTGCCAAATCCATTTACTCCCAAGGTTGAATTGTACTGCTGTAAACACAACGGTGTTGTAGTGGGAGGTAATTTAATAAAGGGAGTCTTGTGGTGCCATACCTTGGATAAACCTGATTATTAGGACACATTTTACTTATAGAAAACAATAGTTAGAGAGCTAACTCTAACTAGGAAACGTCCTTGGTTAGGTTAATTTGAAGAAAATTCCCTGAGAGACAAACTTGAAGCAGTTTATAGCAACATTTTATCAGACTTGAGCACAAATTGACATGTTTTTGGCAGCCAATGAGTAAACAGTACAATCAGCCCAAAGAAATGCATTACTACCAACTTTTTTCTTCTTCACCATTCCACTGACTCATACATAATGATGATACTTGTATTTTATCCGAGTCACAGCCGCGTAGTGTATAAATATAAAGTTAAATTCCCAGGGACAGGTTTCAAAATGTTTTAAAGGAGTAATTAATTAGGAGAACAAAGGGCGTAATACCTTGTAGTTTTCCTATTAGTGAACGCTGATTGGTCAGTATTTTCAAAGGAATGTAATGATTGGTTGAAGGACTTGTCAGACAATACTATAAGCTTTGCTATTGGTCTAAACAGAGGCAGCCAAACTCACGTGCTCTCTTCTTCCTTTGAGGGCGGTGTCAACTAGTTAGCCAGCCGGCAGACGGAGGTTGTTGATATATGAGTTTGAAAAAATAATAATACAATTTCAGAAATAGTCTTCGAAAATGGGAACACGAGATGATGAATACGACTACTTGTTTAAAGGTAATTCTGATTTGAAAGGTGAACAATTGACCGCACCAGGACGCGTTTTACAATGGCTCGTAACAGCAGAAGGAACTGTGGAAGTCAACAGCATATAAGCTAAGTTAGCTACCCAACAAAAAGTGACAGATGGTAACATGATAGCTTCTGAATACGAAGTTACTCCGTTTGCACTTACTGTTACATGTTTGTCTTTATGTCAGAGCATGACCATTAGTAGTAAACGCCATTATCAAGAAGCATTTAGCGATTCCAGCGTCGGTATGCTAACGCTAGAAGGTCTGGATGAAGCTATCTGGCTAACATGCTAACTAAATGGCCTCTTACAAAAACAATAGTTTTAAACGCCCTGGCGTTAATTTGAGTTTGTGAACAGCCTCTCCTTGCGATTTTAAAGTAATTTGAGTTTGTGAACAGCCTCTCCTTGCGATTTTAAAGTACTATAAACTAATCTATTCAACTAAAATCTCCCAAATTCCTAACTTTTTGTTATTTTTTGGTCATTTGACAGAGTCAATCACTTTAGTGTGCTAGCTTGATCAACACTGATAGAGGTCTAGCCAAGTGATACATTATATCCATCATGGATCACAGCTTTATAGTAGTTATAAATGTGCAAGCTTCAAGGTATGGAAATTTTCTAAAGGTTGGCATAATCCATTAGGAAATTATCTTTGAGAGGGTGGGAGAAGTTTTCAGATCGTTGACCTACACAAAAGTACTTGTACATAAACATATAATATTTAATTAATTACCATCCATTGTCTTGATTAAAAAAATTACTTGGGTAAAAGTAAATAACATATATGTAGTACTTTGGTCTCTGAGTGATATTCTATGATATATGACATCATCACATTGTTAACATTGAGCCATAATTGTGTAACTGTTGTAACTTGTGGACTTTCAGCTGAATAAACTGCTTGATTTACAGCTTGACATACAGAGACATCAGAAAGATCACAAATCAGATATGACCGCAGAAGGAAGGAAACCTGGAGCTTGGAAACCTGACTTTAATTCTTTTCTTTTTTCTTTTTTTTTCTTTTTTTTTTGTTCAAAGTTTTTTTTATTGAAAAATAAGTTAGACATAATATTGAAAATACAATACAGTCATTTTTAAAAAAAAATATATAACTCCCTGGAACAAACCCACCCTGTTGCACCATTTTTTTAAAAATGACAGAAACAATTATAATTTAAAGATTAAGTTACTCATGTAAGATAAGTGAGGGATCTACCTTTTTAATCTGATCCAAAACAGGTTGCCAGATATTGAAGAACCTATTAACGCAGCCTCATAGAGAGTACATTATTTTCTCCAGTGTTAAATGGCGGAAAAGATCAACAAACCATCATTTAAAATATGGTCTGACTGGCTTTAATTCTAAACAGTGCAAACCAGATTTTGATATTTGCTCTGTACCTTGTGTCATAGTGGCTTGTAGCCTCAGCATGACTGCATGCCACTCAGCAGGACTGCTCTTTTTATCTTAAATCTGAGTTGTGTTTTTATTCTGGTTCTAGTTGTTTTAATCGGAGACTCTGGTGTTGGGAAAAGTAATCTGCTGTCACGTTTTACAAGAAATGAGTTCAACCTGGAAAGCAAGAGCACCATTGGGGTGGAGTTTGCCACCCGCAGCATCCAGGTGGATGGAAAGACAATAAAAGCTCAAATCTGGGACACAGCTGGACAAGAGCGCTACAGAGCAATTACTTCAGCGTGAGTTTGTCTTATATTCAGTACTTATTACTCCTGTGGCAAGAGGGTTATTTATGTATGTGCTGTATGCCCTTTGACTTATAAGGTTGGTTCTGGTTGATGTGTGTATGATGTGATGCTACAGAGCCAGAATGCTCTATTAGGGCTTCTTTGTATCATTTAGAGAAAACATTTAGCAGATTCTTCAGTGTAACATGTAAACATGTATGTACAGTGCACAAGAGTATAACGCTTCTCTCTTCTTCCTCACCTTATTATCATCAGGTATTATCGGGGTGCAGTTGGCGCTCTGCTTGTTTATGACATTGCCAAGCACCTTACATATGAGAATGTGGAGCGCTGGCTGAAGGAGTTAAGGGACCATGCTGACAACAACATTGTCATCATGCTGGTCGGAAACAAAAGTGACCTCCGTCACCTCAGGGCTGTTCCCACTGATGAAGCTCGGGCTTTTGCAGGTGAAGAACTAAGTTGTTAATACAGGGGGCAAATGTTGCTTAGAGCATAGATGGGTAACTTTTTAATTGAAAAAAATGTCACCACCAGGAAAACAGTAGCAAGAACAATTCTTATCCATCCATCCTCACTTTAAGTGTGTTAACAGAATCAAAACATCCAAATTATTCCATTTTTTAAACTTAATGTTAATTTTTATTGCTGTTATGTGTAAAATATGCATTATCTCCTGTTTTGTCACCCCCAGAAAAAAACACTCTGTCATTTATTGAAACTTCAGCTCTGGACTCCACCAATGTAGAAGAAGCTTTCAAGAATATTCTCACAGGTTAGAAAGTTGACACATCCGGTGTGTTGCTTCGTGTCTGGAGCAATAAAGCTTCCACTTATGCAGCGTTTCTTTTTTTGTTTTGTTTTTTTCCCCACACAGAAATTTACCGCATTGTGTCTCAGAGGCAGATATCTGACAGATCTGCACATGATGATTCTCCGGGAAACAATGTTGTGGACATAAGCGTCCCCCCAACCATGGATGGGCAGAGGGGCAACAAGCTCCCCTGCTGCCAAAGCCTGTGACCATTCTTTCTCTGTCTTTAAATCTTTTACAGTTTGTTTTAGCTGTCACGCTGCTCTTATATCGACCTCTTAGTTTCAGAAGTTTTCAACATCAAGACTTTTAAATCTCACATTCCTTTTTTCTGTTTTCTTCCTCTGATTTCAGAGGAACCTGTCTGAAATATATCACAACCTGAGGGTAGCCAGGGGTGCAAAGCTACAAGAAGGTTGAAGCTGTAGTAAACTACAATCCCTTTTTAATTCACTAGATGATGATCCTATTGACCCACTCCTGTTGAGGGCTGGTGAGGGATCAGCAGGCCTGCTCTTCAACGCTCCATGCTGTTTCATCCTGCTTCCTGTTCTCAGCCTGCATAATAGACTAATGTCATGGTCTGCCACGGTGGAAACTTTTCATTTCATGCGTCGTTGACCTGATTCTGTCTATCCTGCTTTAGAAGAGGAGCTAAGGTACATTTGAAGTACTGTTGTGTAGTTTGGAGTTTCCAGTTGCTACTTTGAGCACTTCGCCCACTCTGGCATGAAATTAGCACTAACCAGTGTCCAAACTGGCTGTGACTGACTGACTTAATATGGGCAAGTGTGAAGCAAATGGTATATGTGTGTGTGTGTGTGTGTGTTTTAATCATAGTGCACAAAGATACCAAAGGAAAAGATGCGGATGTAATCAGTTTTACCGTTTCTCACTTATTTGTTTTTCAAGCTGTAGAGTCCAGGCTGTTTGCAAAAAACTGTGTAATGCTCCATAGGAGGTGTTTTTGATTTTTTTCTGTCTGATTGACTGTTTTGAAGTCAGATAATCAAGCTGTGTTTTTTTCTCCTCATTTATTTTAGCTCAACTTAATATGTCCCTGAATTAAAATAGTTATTGCACTAACGTCCATAATTTTCAGTGGGGCAATTTGTCATATAAACTCAACAATCCTCATAGAGAAACATGCTTTTGTTTTTGTTGGTGGAGAGATGGTAGCTGTTGATAACAGCAATTTAAAAAAAAACAAAAAAAAACAAGTTACACCAAGACGGGTGCTTTGACTTAAATCAGCCTGTCAATTGAATGTATTTGTTGGAGTCGGGGTCATCAAAGAGCGCTCTCTGTTGAACATTTTCACTCTGGGCACTTGAATAGTTGCAAACTGAGAAAAATGAACTGAAACTCACCAATGCAAATGTATTAGGGTAGATAAAAATGGCTTCTTTTTTTTTCCACCCTTCTGGTTAGAAATGCTTTGTATGATTTATTCAGTGCTTCGTGTGGTTGTACACATTTCATTGAAATGTTTGTAAAGTGTGCAAATAAGCACATAGTCCTTTCTTTTTGCATTGCTCATAATGCACAGAAAGAATAATAAATGTATTCCACTTGAGCATGTGGTCAACACTGATTTTTTTTATTTTTTTTATTTTATTTTAAATGGGGCCCATGGTACACTATGGGCCCAGGGGCCTCTGCATTTCTAATCCGGCCCTGTGTGGGCTACATGATTATTAAATGCTGCTGCACCGATCAATCATTTGGCTTTATATCTTTTCAAGCAATTGTGTATTTAAGGCATGTCTTTAATGGCACAATGTTAGTATTAATAGATTATAGCTGTGTAAGATTGAAAAGAGTTTAAAGCAAGGATGCCCAAACTTTTTGCCTCCAAGAGCCAAACTGAAAATGATGCAGTGAGCCACGGGCCAAGCGCTGCAGCTTTAAGGATGAAACACAAGTAAATGCGTGGAGTTATTTTAATTATTATCCAATAACTAATACAGTGTATTCTTTCAGATCTGGGGAAATAAAATGTTACATAAATAATCACTGTAGCAATGGAACAATGAAGCTGTAGTTAAAAGGGCAAGAAACAATAATTATAGCCACTAAATGGCAAAGTGCAACATGTCAACAACAAGAAACAGTACATGTTGAACAAGGCAAGTTGCTGATACTTAGTGGGGCCATAGACTGTGTATAAAGATGGACATAGCTTCTGCAACCTCACCCATAGGTTTCTGAAGAGCTGAATTGAAGGTCAGTGGGCGATTCCTACCATCGCTATCTTGGCAGAGGCATGTGTTGTCTCACCCGGAAAGTACAAATATGGGCAAAGAGGTCGAGCTGAGAGGGGGTCTGTGAGCATCATGGTGAATGATTGACATCTAGCGAACTCCAAGCTTTCTGTAGCTAAAAGGTAACCGAGCTAACCTGGAGATAATAGGAGCTAACCAGCTAACGGAGGTAAGCGGGCTAAAGTTAAGTCATGTTGTTAACCGGCTAAAAACCGCAGTTGTTCTACGTTCTTCTGACTTGAAGCGGGAGATTGGTAACTGTCAATCAAAAGGACACGCCCCTAAATATGCTAAACTTCGAGATTAAATTACTTTTAAACGGGCGAGTTAGAAAAGGATTCACTCCCCCCACAGTTGTCATGAAGGTAAACCTGACCTATTAACCGAAAATGGATTTTTGAACCAGGCTGCAAACGTTTATTTCTGCCGTGAAGTTGGCCCTTAACATGGGAGTCTATGGGGATTTGCTCTGTTTTGCAGCCAGCCCCTAGCGGATGAAGGGGGAACTGCAGTTTTATGCACTTCCGCATGGGCTTCACTTTTTAACGCTGGAGGTTGCCGCTTGAGTGGGACACATGAAGTTGATCATTGGACATTACCAGTCTCTCCATGTAAGGTTGCACCTGGCTCACTGACAAGGTCATTGAGGTGTGAATCAGTCAGGGTCCCTCTGAGTCTGGTCTTATTGAATTTCATGACACTGAAAGTTTTTCTTTTCTTTAAGCTCTAAAGGGTATATAAACAACAACTAGCTGGCCAAAAGCAAAGTGCTGGCGAGCCGATTTTGGCCAGCGGACCCCACTTTGGGCACCCCTGGTTTAAAGGCTAAATATACATGTAGTTGCTTCAACTACATGTATATTTAGTCTTAAACTGATGATCTCCGGTCGCTGGCTATGAGGAGCATGACGACTACTCCTTTCCTGTGAACGCCCCTCCCTGTGACAAGCTGCTGTCATTCACCATCACACTTAACCCGTCCGGGTTGCCTTGTGCAGTCTGCCGCCCTGTCCTCACCGTGGAGGCAGCCAGCTGACGATGAGCCTCCGGGGTGTATTTAAAGGCCTGGGAAAGCGGAAGTCTGGCCTGCTTGTGTTTCCAGCTGACAGCGAGCTGCTAGCTGGAGCGGAACAGCGCTGAAAGGCGTAGATGCACTTCTCCCCTCATCTTAATACTTCTTCACACAGTAAGAAATGAAGAGAGCTGAGAAAAAGAGGGAGTTGAAACAGTAACACGTGCTGTCTGGAGACATATTTAAGAAGACGACAAGGGGTGAGTAAATATTGTTAGCTTCTTTTTTCCCCCAGCCCTTGTTAGCAGGTTACTGCAGACACTGACAGCTAGCCCAGCGCAGCTGTCTTCGCTATACGCGTATTAACTGTAAAACGAAACTAACATGTTAAAAAAACAAAACAAAAAAAACGTGATAATAGATTAATTTAGAGTAATTTAACAGACTAAGTGTTTACTCTGTGTGCCGTAGCGACACGCTGGTCATTTCTGCTTTTGTACAGTATCATGACGGTGTTAAACCAGACAATAGTCTCTAACATCTGTCTGCAGCGGTGTTAGCTTCACTGAAAACACTGTAAATTATTCAAATAAATTAATTTCTATATCACTATGTAGCGCTATTAACTTCATGTTTAACTATCTTAGTTTTAAGCTGTGTGTTTATCCTAAAAACTGACAAACTGCGGGGGGAGCAACAGTTTAATCTCCGTGTTTACACACGACCCCTGTTTAAAAGATTAAGAAAACAATAACTGATTAAAGTTTAGCTGTTATCTCTGTAGGATGGTGAAGGAAGGGGGTTTACGTCTTTGTTTTTCTAGGTCAAGTATGGATCTCTTAATCATCCCCCCTGGAATAACAGTATCAAGTGACGTAATGTTGATACATTATTTCTATTGATTTGAATGGGATGATTGATCAGCTGATCTGAGACCTGTAAGAAGGTTAAAACACAGGTTTCACAGCTTGTTCCAGCAGGGATCATGAAATCCAACCAGAAATAACTAACCTTTGTTTGACACATCGAACCTTTTCCGATTTTCTTAATTTTAATTATCTCCTTGTTGTGTACCATGCTTAATCTCTTATTTATATATAATAATAAAAAACTGCAATGTTTTAATACATAGGATTGTACATGATGGGATGTAATACAGTGCTTTACAATGACAGATCTTTTGTATGACAACAATGGACTGCCACTAACTTGCAACCACAATAACATCGACTTACTATATCCACTGGATTAATGTTTTTAAACAGTTTTCTCATGTTATTTCCAGTAATTACTCTGTTATTTATTGGAATATGCAAATTTTTAGGCATTTCCAATGTAAGAAAAATTTCCAGTCAGTGTGATAAGTCTATCTGCAATGAGGGGTTATCTGAGGGGAGACAGCTGTTTATCAGTCTGCTGCACATCTCAGTCACTGCCACTGACATCACTCCAGCTTTTCATGTGGATTAACAACTGCTTGGGCCAACTAGCCCACTCTGAAATAAGCAGCTTTCTTGTAAATGATAACAATATATTTCTAGATGCATGTTGTGCTGCTCACACGGCAGGAAAGGAATTTTAAATAAGCAGAACAAGGGCATTTAAGTAAAGTAACATTGTGACAGTGTTGTGAGCTGAACTGGAGATGATATCAACTTTATTACACAATAATAAAACAGCACGACAATCATTCTGTTGGACTATAATGCTGGAAACGACAAGTAAAAAATAAAGCAAATGCAGGTGCAGTTTAATAATAACTTTTGTTTGTATATTAAAAATATATCTACTTTTAATATACATTTCAGAGCCCCAAACAAAAAATTTAGTTTGTTAGGCCTGAAATTGATGAGATAAATTAAATATATACTATAAAAATTATAGAGGGAAATTGCAAACTAAATTAAATGACTATATAACTGTCATGTTATCAGTTTGTTTGATGCTAATCAGTCTCTGTAAAGAGGTGACACCCAGAAAGAAAGAACAAAATAAATGGTTATAGGAAATAAATTCAGGGTGTAGATAATAAAAAAAATAAAAATAAAAATTTGAAAAAAAAAAGGGGACAAATTATTAATAGGGCTGCACGGTGGCACAGTGGTTAGCACTGTGGCCTCACAGCAAGAAGATCGCTGGTTCGATCCTTCGCTGGTTTGGTCAGTGGCCTTTCTGTGTGGAGTTTGCATGTTCTCCCCGTGTATGCGTGGGTTCTCTCCGGGTACTCCGGCTTCCTCCCATGATAGGTTAATTGGTCACTCTAAATTGCCCCTAGGAGTGAGTGTGAGTGTGAGCGTGAGTGTGGTTGTTCGTCTCTCTGTGTGTGGCCCTGCGATGGACTGGCGAGCTGTCCAGGGTGTACCCTGCCTGTCGCCCAAAGCCAGCTGGGATAGGCTCCAGCTTCCCCACGACCCTGAATTGGAATAAGTGGTTCGGAAAATGAATGAATGAAATTATTAATAAAAAATAGTAGAAATTTAAGATAATACATAATTGCAAATACAAGTATAAATCAGCAGATAAATGGAAAGTAGATGAATATATAAAATATGCATATATTGAAAAAATAAACTGAAAAATTAGAGCTTAACAGATATAAGTTTAATAAAATTAAATTCTAGTACATTTTAAAGTAAACTTTTGTTTGTGGTGTTGGTAATATTACTCCATGTTATGACCATATTTATTTTAAGGACCTATTTTTAAGGAAATAAAACTCATTTTATGTCAGTAGAGCTTTCTGTTTGTGGGAAAGTGACAATAAAATCTGTTTCTCTGTAGAAACGCTCCCCTTCGTTGGAAATTAGGAATAGTTTGCGCTGGTTGTTTCTCGAGTCATCCATCACCTCCAGCCCTTGAGTCTGTCTGTACGGCCAGCGTCGGGGCGCTGTAACCATGACGACGGGTGGGTGTTGCCACCTGCCTGGCTCTCTGTGCGACTGTGCCAGCAGCACAGGGCTGTGGAAGAGTGTGGAGGAAGCAGGGGGCGATGGCTGCCAGGCACTTTACGTCACCCAGGTCACAGCCATAGATGGACGACTGCTGTCCTCAGTCCTCAAACCCATGAGTATACAAAGGTACGTCTTATAATACACATATTACACGTGTATTGTAGAATGAAAACATAGTATTTATTGTCTTGTAGATGCAAAGCAATCGAGTTGTTCACAGATACACTTTGTTTTTTAGACATATGAGCAAAATGTTTCAACTTCATGTGGTCATTTAAACATCTTTCTTGTTTTGTGTTAGTGACGGTCCCATCTGCCGTATTTGCCATGAGGGAGGTACCAGCGAGAATCTGCTGTCCCCATGTGACTGCACAGGAACTCTGGGTACGGTGCACAAGAGCTGCTTGGAAAAGTGGCTGTCTTCTTCCAACACCAGCTACTGTGAGCTCTGCCACACGGAGTTCAGCATCGAGCGCCGACCGCGGCCTCTCACAGAGGTAACAAAGGTCAATGTCCGTTGCCTCGTCTGCATCAGTCTTTCTTTTCATCCCCTTTATTCTCCTTAGTTTTCGGTTAAATGTGCATGAATGAAAGAGTGAAAGTTCTTTCTTCTTCTTTAAACCTCTGCTTGCCTTGGAGTGTTTTTGGCCTTGTATCGTTTCTGCTCTTGAGTAACTCCCCAACTTCCTCCCCATTTCCTCCTTTTCAATCCCATTTCCTCCTCTCTTCTGTTTTTCTACCCTCTCACCCTCTTACTCACTCCACAGTGGCTCCGGGACCCCGGTCCTCGTAACGAGAAGAGGACGCTTTTCTGCGACATGGTGTGTTTCCTCTTTATCACGCCTCTGGCAGCCATCTCTGGATGGCTGTGTCTGCGGGGGGCTCAGGACCATCTTCAGCTGGGAAGCTGGCTGCAGGCTGTCGGCCTCATAGCGCTCACGATTGCCCTTTTCACCATCTATGTCCTCTGGACCCTGGTAAAGAATGAATTTACACACAGCTTCATGGTGTAAAAAACCTAATCTGAAGCACCGATGTTACATCTCATCTCCGTATTGGTTGTGTCCACAGGTATCATTCCGCTACCACTGTCAGCTCTACTCCGAGTGGAGGAGAACAAATCAGAAAGTCCGTCTTCTCATTCCTGAAGCCAAGGAGTCTACCTGTTCCCAGCATTCATTGCTCTCTAACAAACTCACAAAGAAGTCAGCCAATGAGAGTATAGTATGAGACAGGATGGAGGATGTGGGAGCTGACCCTTGATGCATTGTGCCTGCCGGCTTGACTTCAAAGCAGCACTTGTGGGCTTTTTTTTTTTTTTTAAATCTTTGCCTCTTTCTTCCATTTTATTTTTTCTTTGCATATTTCTTCACATTGCCTCTTATAAGCCTTTCCTCCTGTAGGTGCAGAAAGTAACTTTAAATGAGTTCGCTCTGTCCTCATGATGGGTGTTGACCAAGATTGTGCAAAGGCACAGAACAAAGGGAAACGCGTGGAGATATTCATGGGGAAGTTAGTGCTGTCTCATCAACACGTATGCAGTTGCATAATTGAAGGAGACCAAGTTAACTTGTTACAAAGACTGAAATAGATTGTCCCCGCCGGTTTAATCTCAGCAGATGTTCGTTTAGTTATGTGCTGCAGTGGCACATACAGTATATGGGCATCCAATAACATACATGGGCCTTCTGTTGTCTGCGCATCTGAGGAACTCTTAAGTGATCACATTTTATCATTATTCTGAAAAGAACAAATGAAAAGCTCAAATCTTTCGTTTTTATTTTGAAAACATCCAAATATTGGTGTGCTGTCTGGAACTGCTGTCTTTTATGACATTTTCATCCATGAATGAGTAGCTGCATAACATGAGTAAAACCAGAGATTGTACAGTTAACACTGGGGACATGTAATACGCCACCGTACATGAAGGGACCTTTCCCAACATGCACAATTATGCATGCAAGCAGCACCGCTAAAGGCGGTTGGGAAGTTTCTTTTTTGTTTTTTTTTGTATGACAGAGTGCATTTTTTAATTCACTTTACTATTCCTACTGAAGTAGGCTTCAACTGTGTCCTCATTGAGGTTCTTGTATCATCAGCACTTAAGACGTAGGTATTTATGTACATAGCTTAAACTCTTATCAAAATGGCTTTTAGAGGAACGTTTCCACCAGTGGTTTCTGGATGCTGGTGCAATGTACTAATGAGTTTCTGTTTTTTGTTTTTTTTTATATATTAATGGTACTTAATCATTGGCTTTTGGCTCAGACATGGATGCATTTGTCTACTTTTCCACAAAAACAGTTATCAGGGATTCAGAAACGTCCTGCTATCTTTTAATATTTTTGTTGGTATAACTTTAACCATTGCTGATCTACCAGTCTTGACTGATCCTCTCAGAAGAACACACAGATTGCAGAGTGTGACTGGTATCTAGATTTTTAGGCCATAACCTGGTCCACTTTTAAATATTCCTTAGTTCTACTCAATTTAGGTTATCAGGAGACGGTTAATTGCTTCTTACGCACACAGTGGTCTGTCCACAGGGAGAACAGCTCCAAGGTAATTACAATAGTTCTGAAAATAACTTATTTTGTTAAAATAAGCTCAATTTAGAGGCTCTGATGTGGAACCGTAACCCCAAAAGCAAAAGTCAGGAGAGCAGTCGTAAATTTTATTGCAGGGGTCAAATGGCAAGTCAAGTATTGTGTAAATCTTTTTCATTCAGATGCGTTAAAAGTGGCACTGAACATGATTGCATTGTTTTTATTTATTTTTACACTTTTTGAATCACATGATAAGTTACTGACCTGATTTTGTTCTTGACAGTGTTTCAGTTTTTGTATGATGGATCCATTTTGCCAGTGGAATATGAACTTATTGTAATTTCATGCAGAATATTTACTCATGGTGTAAAAAAGCCAAAGCTCACAATGCAAATGTGATTTTTTTTTTATACATATATTTTTTTTTTTTTTTTTTTAGAACAATCAGACTTGAGGAGTAATTGATTCATGTAAACTGGTGTGTGGTGGTGCAGAAGTCACAAGGAGCTGATGGTGGAAAATGTTTAATTTTGGTGGCATCTGTTTGTGACATGACACAGTGTTAAAAGGAAAGTTTAGATGGGGCTGTTGTGTGAAAGCCGGGTGCATTGCAGTAGAGCTGTTGGGGTGGGGGGTGGGGGGGGGGGGGGCAAACACTGACGGCATGATGTTATCTGTAACCAGAAGCTGTAAAAGTCATCACTCGCCCTGGTGTATTGTTTACATTACCCGTGTACTTTGATACATACAGCTGCTGGTTGACCAGCCTACACACTGCCCCAGTTAAATTCTTGTTTATGTTTGTGACTGACCTCAGGACAAAGGATTATAATACTGCAATGCACCCAGGAGCTCTGCTTCTTTACACAAGACCTGTGATGATCCACATGTTTACTGTTCCTGCTCGTCATAAACAAGGAGCTATTGAGATCTGATGTGGCACAGATGTGAGGTGCTGTAAAGAAGAAAAACAACCTTTTAAAATTGTATTTCCTTTATGGAAATGTGTTCAAGTTGCATTAAATTATGCAGCCCTGTTCCCCTCCTTGACTACCAGCAGAATCCTGTTGGTGTAATAAGTCTAGAAAATTAGCCTTTTCCAAAAAAAACAGCTACAGTCTCTAAACTCTATGATTCAGATCCAGGAAAGTTTTTTTTTTTATATTAATCCTTGCTTTATGTTACATGTATTACAGCTTTTTTCTTTATCCCAGAAGCAGAGACTAATACATATAATTTGTAATTAATGTCACAGGTCTTACATGATTGTGCTTTGGAAAGCAAAGGACGTCTACTGCAAAATACTGGTACCTGCAGTCAGCCAAGAACTGTTTGCAACGCCACTAAAATATAATAAATTCTGATTTGAAAATAATCTGTCTGATATAGTCTGATCATTTATACATGCATGCGTTGGACTACTTTTTGTTTAATTTACCAGATGTTTACAGATCACTCTGAATATTGATGGAAGAGAAGGGGGATGGGTCGATTACTTAAAACATGTCTGTTTTGGACAACAGCTCTATGACCTCACTAATCCTGATGAAAAACAAACTGCTAATGTCAGGTTTCACTACCGTATCATCCTGTTGTCTGCATCAGCAGCTTAGCCAGAAAATGTTTAAATATTCCATATGTTGCTGCCGGTAAAGGTCCAAGCTCTGTTACAACCAGGAAACAAGACACTGAAATTGTTTCACACTCAGACTCCGGTAATATCATCTGCTGTTACAGAGAAGTATTGATTTTAGTATCCCATCCACAGTCACAATCTGTGCTCTGCTGTTTACACTTGATCAAAAAAGAAAAATAAATGCATTCCTTGCATGAATAATGTAACTGCACACCATAAAACTGATTTTTAAACATGTAAACAAGGCCTACCGGTACCTTAAACCAGGTATATTTAAACATGACAAGGCAATGATGCATAAATCTTATGTGGAATCCAAAGCCGGACTGTCTCCCTTTAAATTCTCCAAGTAATCGCTGGTAATTGAGCAGTCCCAATCTTCCCATTTGAAATCCCAGATGCAGGAGTTCTCCTGCAGCTCTTTAACATTTAGATACAATTATAAATTTTTGCTCTTTTGTGGCCATAACACTATTTTGTCCTTTCAAGCCATTTCTCTGTGTATTCAGTGTGCTGAGGATTGTTATTCTGTTGAAATGTCCAAATTTCAAACAGATGGCCTCATTGTATTCAAATTCTCTTCGATGTGATGAAAAATTCAGGCAAATCTGTGACAAGCTCTCCAGTCCCCGAGGGAATCACCAAACCAGATCAGCATGCTTTGCAGACGATACCTGGTTGTGAAACCTTTGCCTGTATGTCCATTGGCTTACCTGCAGTTCCAGCTGCTGCTGCCCAGAGGTTCTAATTATTCCCCCTAACTTAACCCAGACTGTAAATATATATGCAATAACTGTCTTTTTTTTAAAATTTTTTTTATAGGTTTAAACTTTTAAAATGACAAATAAAGCCTTTCATCTTGATAAACCAATACTGTGTTCTCCGATCACATAAATGGCTCGTGAGCAGGCTTCTGCAGAGCTGAATGACATGCGGTGGAGGTGTGTTGTTGAAGGGATGAATCTCAAAGTTGCAGGATAGTAGCTCCGGAGGACTGGACTGGGGCATCTCTGCTTTAAACTTTTATGTAAAGTGTTTCTACTGCTAAACAGACCAAGAGTTAGAAGTACAAAAACTTTTGAGATTATAGTAAATGGATTAATATAAATTATGAGTTTGCCTAAAGTTGTGGCGTTAAAAAGTACTTTATCTTGTTCAACGTGAAGAAATACTGGTTAATGTTTTCCATGACAATGTTTTACCGGCCCACCGAGGTAACGTGTAGTGGTCACCTCTCTGCCTCCACTTAAGATTTTCTGCAACAGTCACGTCTGCCTCGGCCATCATGGGAAGGCACATAAGGACACACAGCCTTTCATTTCTAGGTGTTAATAATCTTCAGTATATTTTAACAACTATAAAATGAACTTTCTACTTTGAGAAAACGTAGCAATGAATTTCTAAACACTTGACAACTAGACTTGTTAAATAATTATACTTTTAGAATATCAAGTAACTTCTACACCAGCTGCCAGTTGTGAAATATAACTTTCTGAAATACTGAATAAAATTTTGTCATAATATGAGCTGAATATATTAAAACTAAAAATAGAGAAATTTAAGATATGGAGGGGGAAAAAAAGAATCAAGTCAAGCTGCTTTAGTCAAGAATTTTATTGTAAATTTTAGGTTTTTTTTTATATACTGAAAGTAAAACAATGACAACTGAAGCCAATATTGTTCAATAAATACATAATGAAGATATTTTTGGCATGATAACTGATGGTAGTACGCACCACACTGTCAAACGCATAATACTGCTTCACTAGACCAGAGTAGCCATCAGTAGGTCACTTACACAGCACCATCTAGAGGCGACCACAGAAATGTATTTCACAACCTGCCAACCTCTGCATGACAGCGTTTCATCAGAGTTCACACAACTTCACAAGCTTCATTAAGACAGAAACAACTGCCTCCTTCCTGCATTGCAGGGACCTTCACACAACTCATCTGACCAAGTGACATAAAGGCTTCTGAGATGTCTCTCATAGCAGGAGAGAAAAGCACGAGTGACTTCAGGAGTACTTATATAAAATGAAAGATAAAGAAAAAGAATGGGTTTAGTGATGAGGGAGTTGGCTGTGAGCAGAGCTGGGGAGGGGGGGGGTGGTGAGGAAAAAGTGCACAGGTGGTGTGATGTTGGGAGTGATTGCAGACAAGAGGACGAGTGTTTTCGGACTGAGTATCACAGGCTCTGGCAGCACTGCAGTTTGTTGCCTTTCTGGCCGTCAGTGGTTGGCGGGACACTTATGTCCACAACGTTGTTGCCCGGAGACTCATCATGTGCAGATCTGTCTGCTATCTGTTTCTGTGACACGATGCGGTAGATTTCTGCAAAGCAAATTTCAGAAAAAGAAACTGTGAGAGTCTTTTCATGTTTACACTCTAAATATTCCTACAAATTAAGATTCAGCAACTGCAGACAGGTAGGCACAAATCCCAAAACACAAGTGATGTGTTTGCAGTAGGTTTTTTAAAAATTAAGCATTTGATGGCAGCAACATATGGAGACACATTTCCCATTGTGGTAACTGTTGCAGTTTTACAGGGTTATTGTGTGTCAGTTTATGTTAAATTAGCTACATAATTGTCCTTTTTGTCATACATACAGAAGACCGAGCTGAACTGCAAGTAGATCTTGGACACGGTGTCTCAGAAGACACATTTTTGTTCCATTTTAGACGCAGCTGCAAACTTTGTCAAGTGAAACTGCTTTATGTGTTATTCCTGAGCCCAGGTGGGAATAATGATAATTTTTCAATTTTTATAATGATAACTTTTCAAATGTAGTTTCACCTAAAGGATCAGAAGTCAGATTCATTCAATAGTGGTTTCTGACCTTGGCCTTTATGCACTGACATTTCCTATGAGACCCTGAATCTTTTCAAAATATAATACACTGTAACTGTAAATTCTGTTGCAACTTCATTGTTCACCGTTTTATCTTTTTGTATTTAGAATTATTTGAGAAATGTTGACTCACAGTAGATTTAAAAAAAAAAACATTTGATAGATGTCGCTTTTATACCCAATCCTGACACCCTCACCTGCAGAGGTGTACGATCCAGGTGTCATAAAGTAAAAGTCCTGTCCAGCAGCTGTTCCCACCAGTCACTAAACCAGCTGAACATAATTCGCTCGGCTCCACTGCAAGGCAGATGAAGCTCTTAGTGAAAACACCTGTTCCAAAAGCACAAGGTAGATCCAAAAACATGGCAGGACTTTTGCTTTATGGCGCCTGGATGATATACCGCTGCTCACCTGTCACCACTTCATTGGCCAATTGTAGTATCTTCAAAAACACTGTCACACTTATATTCTCTAAATTATTTTGAACTTATTTTAACTCCTACATTCCATTGTTGTTGGCATTAAATTCTATTTTTTTTCTATTTTCTTAATAAAATTAAGCTGGTTATTAAAAACATCAAAAGCATTTTTCCTCAGCACTTGTGTCTGCTAAAATGGGTTTTTTTTAAAAAAATCACTGAATTACACATCTAGCCAGAAATTTACAAGATGTCACAACTAATTAGGTTAATTGGTAACAGGTCAGTCATTAGAATGGAGACAATGGAAAAACCCACAAAAGCTGAGCCTCTCAGAAGTGATGATGGGGGATGTGTTCAACGCTGTGTGAAAGACTTGAGTGGGTAATCTGAGGACAACCGTTATTAAACTAAAAATAAGCTGGAGATCTTATTCATCTGTGGAACATAATGTTAAAAGATTCAGGGCAGTGAGAGAAATGTCAGCCACACAAGGACAAGGCCAAAACCGGGAACTGATTGACCATTAGGCAGTAGGGAATTAAAATAAACCAGCATTTATCTGTATTTAAGGTCACTTCTGGAAAGCAGTCAGTAAATCAGTTCATCTTCGGTGGTGACTGATATGGTCCAAAGTTCATATGTGTATATTTATTGTTAACTATAAAGGCCAACATTTCTGTCTCAGTAGTTAGAAACAGATTTGAATTCTGCCAAATAATATCTTATATATTATATTAAAAACAACCAAGGGGTAAGCGTTAAACAGGTCAGAACAGTGTCCCTGGACCTCCTCTTCCCACCTGTTAAAATGTTCTTGAAAGCCTCCTCAACGTTTGTGGAGTCCAACGCTGACGTCTCAATGAATGACAGAGTGTTCTTTTCTGATGTGGGAATAGAAGTTGGACAGGTTTTTATATTTAAGGCTGACTCAATTATGTCTTTCCCAAAAAATAACCATTTGATTTACCTGCAAATGCCCGAGCCTCATCAGTGGGCACAGCCCTGAGGTGGCGGAGGTCGCTCTTGTTTCCAACCAGCATGATGACAATGTTGTTATCAGCGTGGTCCCGGAGCTCCTTCAGCCAGCGTTCGACATTCTCATATGTAAGGTGCTTGGCAATGTCATAAACTAGGAGAGCACCAACTGCACCCCGATAATACCTATCCACAGCATAAAACACATGAAAACACTGTGTAATCTATCATTATGAAAAAGATCCACCGTGAAAAAGAACACTCACGCTGAAGTAATTGCTCTGTAGCGCTCTTGTCCAGCTGTGTCCCATATCTGAGCCTTTATTGTCTTTCCATCCACTTGGATGCTGCGGGTGGCGAACTCTACCCCTATGGTACTCTTGCTCTCCAGGTTGAACTCATTTCGTGTGAAACGGGACAGCAGATTACTCTTCCCCACTCCTGAGTCTCCAATAAGTACAACTAGAATAAAAACAACAAAGTTACTTAAAAACATTATATAACTGACACACAAACAAAGAGCTGCTTTCAGGTTTCAGAGCAGTCTGGCAATTATCAGAATATGAATTCCTGCCTAATATACAGTGGAAAAACCAGCTGACGTAAATAACCGATTTTCTACAGCAACTACTGCCTCCATCAGTAACTGGCTGCAATGCAGTCATGGTCATTCTCAAAGTGAAAGTGCTGACTTGGGGATTTTTTTTTTTTTAGCTATGGAAAGAAATCCTTATCAGACTCTGCCCTGTTGGGAGTCAGGCAGGAAGAAGCTGCCAATAGCCTGCACTCTGGGATATCTGACTCAACAGTTTCTCAAGGCTTCTGTTCCTGTGTCATCCTGAAGAGTCATCAGTATCCTCCAATCAGTGTCTGACAGCCACACTCGTCCTGTGCTTCTTTATCTGCCATACAGCGATCCTCTTTTTACTACATGAATCCAGTCCAAATCCTGCAAGTATTTGTCCTCCTGGCATCCAAATTTCAGACAACATCTGAGGCATTAAAAACCACTGACACAGTGTCAGCATTCTTTGACTCATCCGTCAGATGATTAGTTGAGGGGGATGACAATAATAAATCTAATTAAGATGAATAAATAAGATTGAATCTTTTGATAGCCAACATGTATAGCAGTGCACTGAACGTGATCTGTTCTAGTATTTCCCATTAGAAGCATCATTTTGGCAGAAAACAAAACTTCCAGGTGTAAGCAGGATCATGTGATACTCACAATTAAGCGATCCAGTCTGGTCACATTGAGTTTTGTTTGGTAGAAAAATAAGCCTTTAGTCATCAAAGACAAAAGAGGTGTTTCGGAAAGTACCGGTTATCAGTAGTAATTAGATACCTGATAAAAACCACCAGAATACCAGAGTTTCCTCTTCTTTCCTGTCATAGGGTGCAAGTTTCCTCTCTGAGGCTCAACTATCCCACTAAGGGAACTTGTTTTCTGTTCATTTCAACTAACAGTCCGAGGAAAATACGCCACTGCTGCTATTCTTTGTTAAATATGTGTATAACCTATAGCGAAAACAGTTACACAACAATGTTTACTGCATTATTGTCAATGTAATCGCACCCTTTTCTGACTAGACACTAGCTTGTAAAGACTATACGCCCTAGTTTCTGATTAATCTGATAGCTAAACAAATAGCATGAATCGAAGTTTAACATGAATAAAAGCAAGAAGCCAAAACCTATATATCTGTAGATGAGATATTATTTAGACAATAGGGGTGTAAAGTCGTTCCCAACGCATCCGCTACAAAAACAATGTAGCTAGTTAGCGTTAGCTGCAGCCAGCAGCTGATGTTGACCATTGACGTTCATGCAGCTAGCATGCTAGCTTCAGTTTAGCCAGATTTGGTATTATCAAACTGTGTTATCCAAACACAGAATCAGCTCCACTTACCTTTGAACAAGAAATCGTATTCGTCGTCTCTGTTCCCCATTGTGTGATACAATCAGCTCTAGGAGAGCGGAGTGATGACAGAAAATACTTCCCTGCACTGACCAGGGTGGTGGTGCGCCAAGATGACAGGAGACAATGCGTACTTTGCGTAAAGCTGGGGGGGACTGCGCGGTCACGTGACCTCGAGCTACGCAGCTTCAGGTACAGAGCTGGAGACTGTAACTGTTACAGCTGCTTGGCTTTGTCTAGGACTGCGGTTCTCAACCTTTTTGCAACACAGTACCCCTTGTAAAATGTTTTTTTGTTGTTGTTTTTTTTTTGTTTTGTTTTGTTTTTTTTAAGCCAAGTACCCCCTAACCCCCGCAAAGTATTTTTGGCTTGGAAAAAACGTTGAAATAAAGCACTTTGTCATTTGTGTTTGTGTCATTAAACTTTTACCACATCTCTAATACGGTTTAACCGTTGTTTGCGTTGTCAAGGCGACAGTGACTGACGGATGGGATTTGACTTGTTACGTGTGGGGTCCACGTCAGCATCTGGGATTTTGGGAGGAATTAAATGGTTTAAATCTAAATGTAAATTCAGTTTATGAATTTACACATACATTTACTGAAATATATTAAATATTTATACAATATTGTATTAATATTTTTTATTTATGGATGTTTTAAAGGAAACATTAAAAGATATATGTTTTCAAAACGTTACTGTACCCCCTGGAATGGCTTGAAGTACCCCCAGGGGTACCCATACCCCATTCGAGAAACAGTGGTCTAGAAAACTAATATGGACTTCTCATAGTCACACACACACACACATATATATATATATATATATATATATATATATATATATATATATATATATATATATATATATATATATATATATATATATATATATATATATATATATATATATATATATATATATATATATATATATATATATATATATATAAATAAAATACATGTTCAAATTCTTACTATTATTAACTATTGTGAAGAATTACAAGTATATTTACTCAGGTACTGGACTTTAGTACAATTCCAGTTACCTAAAAGTTGGGAGTTGTGTGAAATGTACATACAAATAGAATGTAACTATGTGCAAAAATCACCAACCGATATCTATATTGAAAATAAGAAATGCAAACTTCCTGTATTTTTTAGTTTGGGCTTAAAACCTCCCTTAAATAAAGTTTACAGTTAGGGCTGGCCTTAAAGACCCCCTTGGCCATTCTTTTAGTGAAGCTGATACAGGCTTAGGGTGTTGCACACCTTTCTGCACTTTTCTCTTTTTATTTTTTAATATATTTATTGAATTTTTTCATAGCAAACAGGCAGGTGATAGCAATTGACATGGAAATGACATTTGATAGCTTAGTCTCTGGAGTAAGCAAATATAATTTAAAACAAAAACCTAACTTCTCTCTTTATTTTTTTATTTTTTTTATTTCTATCTTTAAATAATGTGTTTGTCAGTAGCTAGGGCAGGGTCATCTGAAGGATAGCACAGAGACTTATAATAGCTGCACAAGAGCCATTGAAACCAGGGTCTACCACATTAGACAGGACCCGGTTCAGTCTGTTCAAAGAGGCCTCAGAGACAGTCCACTATATAGTAGTGTATAAGATGCAGGCAAGTATGGCATTCATAGACCACAATAACCAGGGAAATGGAATAGCAGGTACATCTGTACCAGGCTGGAAGCAAGAGGGTTAGGGTCAAAATGGGAGGTACCACCAAAGGTGGTGGAGAACAGCAACATCAAGAACAAACCAAAGGCTGAAAGAGGAAGTTCAAAGTATGTGTAGAGGAGAGGAGTCTACTCATTTGTTCAATAAAGACAAAGTCTTCCACAAACACATATCTACAGTAACAATAGGAAAAGTGACTAAAGGTACAAGGTGGTCACCTGACGGTTTATCTGGAAATATCTGAAACTCTATGATTCACACTTTTTATCTGTTTATCTAGTTTATTGCTGTTTAGCCACAACAATGGTTCAGACTAAAACCACATAACCACTGCCTTTTATGAGTAGATAGCCTAACAGGGTAAAAGTGAGTCACAGTCTTTTGACTGCTGTAAGGTTTCAGTGTACAGTCTATAAGTCTGGACCAGCTTAAAAAAAACACACACACACACACATCACACATCAACAATAGGAAAAGAAAACAAAGTAAAAATAATT
Organism: Telmatherina bonti; assembly: GCF_933228915.1. Classification (NCBI taxonomy): domain Eukaryota; kingdom Metazoa; phylum Chordata; class Actinopteri; order Atheriniformes; family Telmatherinidae; genus Telmatherina; species Telmatherina bonti. The sequence continues at coordinate 28,415,204 of NC_136626.1, forward strand.
TTAAAAAAACAAACAGTCAATCTCTGTATCAGAAATGTTTGTTGGGCCTGTTCTTTGTTGCAGGTTTGGAAATGCCAAATAGTTTCCAGTCTTGGGGAAAACCACACCTACGTCAGATTCAGTCTCACCTGCAGATAACTTTAAAACCCCGCCCTTTCTATGGACCGGCCAATCAGCAGCCAGGAGACCGCCTCTGGAGGATAAAATGTACAAACAGGTTGATTAACCACTTTTATATGGGGCTGTAACTAAGGCAGACAAACCCTGCTTATTCACTTGAACCAAGTAAACAGCTTTAGTTAAGGCTGAAAAGAAGCTCCAGCTTAACATCTGCAGGCCTCGGGATGGCTCAGCAAGCAAGGCGAAGGCGAAGGAAGAACCAGCTGCCAGATTGTTACTATGATGGTTACCTGGAGAAGAGGTCATTTAAAGATAAGGTAGATCATCAGACATGAACAGAAAATCAACGTCTCCTGACTTGTTTAACAGACATTTGAGTAAAACAAGTTACAAGAATGATTGGTGTGTCAACACATTTTATAAATGAGGACTAAAAGATTATATCTGCTTAGGCATTAGCTATTTAAATGTGGTTTAAATTTATAGCTATATATGTAAAATTAATTCATAGTATGTTACACACTTAACTCCAAATGAGGATAATTTTTTAGCATTTCATATTCAGATTGCTAATAATGTCCAAATCTTGAATATGTTTTCTTCATAAATTAGTAGATTAAACAAAATCTTACAAGTTTTCTTGACAGATGATCAAAACTGCGGCAACTTGAGTTATTTATGAGAAATAAACAAACTTGCAAAAGATTTCAAGGATGCTCTTTAGTCCCATCAAAGTTCAGAAGTTTGTTATAAATCAGTCACTACAGTCACTATTCAATAGAATCATACTTTAAATGTGTTTATTTACTTGTATTCAACTGTGGATAATATTTAAAAAATGTACTAGCTATTATGCTTCATTTTTATGTTCCTCTACCTCAAACATTTCACGATAACTTCCATGCAGTTAAGTTTGTTTAAACAGTTCTCAGTAAGCACAGCATCCCGTTTTTAATTATTTGCACATGGACTTTAGCAGGTTTGCCAGCATTACTTCTCTCTTTTCTGTCTCTTCAACTAGTCAGGCGGCTTTTCTGCTCTTTGTGATGTAAAAAGCAGAGTAAACATGAAAACAAACCTCTTGCAGAGACTCAAACTAGCACAACAGGCTTTGCAAAAAATCCACTTTGTTCTGTTAGTAAAATACTCTACTTTCTACTATGCTAGCACATTGAAGAAGAGATTTTTCTTTCTTTTTTAACCAGCTGCATCTATATGACTAAACTGTGAACAGAGCTCAATGCTTAGTTTGTCATAAAAACTGTTCAGGTACAAGTTTCCTGCACCTTGAAGAGAACCAGACAATAGTGATTACAATCTTGAATAACATTGTCTTCTCAAATCGTTGCTCTTCAAGTCCAAACAGTTCTGGCCACTGATACCAAGCAATAGTTATTAATGCCAAACATCTGGTTTCTGGTAGTCAACTGACTCATCGAGTCTGAACCAGGAATGTCATCAGCTCAGATCAGAAGTCTTATTTATTTCCTTCTTGTGACGTTCATTAAATGATTTCATGATAAGTATTTCTTTCTGTTTTCGCAGTTTACTGTGACATATTTTATACTTCATCATGTGTGTTTGTGTGTTCTGAGCAGACATCTCAGAAACTGTGGACCTGCCTGTGTGGAAACACACTTTTCTTCTTCAATGACATGAGAGACAGCGACGTGAGTCCTCTCAGAAGCACGGTTTCATACAATATATCGATCCGAATGAATGTTTTCCACTTATTATTTATGTGTGTGTCCCATCAGTATGTTGACAAACTGGAGCTCAGTGAATTTATCTCAGTATCAGACGACAGCAGCCCAGACCGTAAGTTAGATGCAGCCAGATTCAACCTTCAGATGAAGGATGGAATCACCAAATTTACTGTGAGTGATTTAGGGGAATACATCTTTTCTTTTTTAGTTATTTTACAACATTGTTTGTTCACATTTTTTCTCTCCTTTTGCCTCTGCAGGCCCCAAATGCAGAAGCTCGTGAGCTGTGGAAGGGCCACATCCAGTCTGTGGCTGAGGTAGTTTATCTCACTTCATGGAAGGAGCTGTTTTATTGTATTGTTTTTAAAGTTTCTAATTTTAATCGTAGTTTAGTTTTAGGATCATTTTCACAGCATAAAAACTGTATCTCCCTTGCAGCTGTCGGTACCGACCACCCTCAACCTGCTGCCTGGTCAGATCCACATGCTAAGAGAGGTAGTTCAAAGAGAGAGAGACAGGGTGAACATGCTTGCTCCAAACACAGTCACTGACAGCAGTCCATACATCAGCCTCCAAGCTGACATGCCTGCGTAAGTATGATTATATATATATATTACACATAGAGCTGATATATCTTTCGTATATTGTCAAACTCCATCTTTGATGAATGGTTCAAGTGTGTCCCTTTTTGTCCCCTTTGTTTGTTTTGATGCAGTTGTTACCACCAAGTGTCCCGTATGGAGGCAGAGCTGCTGCTGGAGAGAGAACCCAAGAAAGGAAACCTCCTACTGAGACCCGGGAGAGACAAGATCTCCTTTGCCATCACCACCAGACAGGACCTTGATGGGTATACACGCACATATATTAAAGCATAAAATGCACACTATGCTACAGACTAGATCACAAACATGTTTGAGTGCTAAACACATCTTTGTTGTCTTGAAATGATTGCTGCAGAGCTGCATTACATGCTTAAAAGCAATGGACACAGTAGAGCACGTGTGTGTACAAGAGTTTTATCTTTCCATCCTGAGTGCTCATTAACACTCAGATCTCGTCTCCTCTGACCACGTATTTCTGTTACGACACATGTCCATTCAGAAAGCTTGTTTTTGTTTGTCAGTCTTGACATGGGCGATGCCTCTTCACTCAGATGACTTGTCTCTTTCAGAGTTGTCTTCAGACACTACCGCGTGTCCCGAAAGCATGAGGGAGGCTTCATTATTGATGTGGAAAATCCTGTGAGTACTGATATACATACTCAATGTATCACAGATAAATCAACATGTGCACAGTACAGAAAAAAAGCATTAAATTTATGGAATCTTTTATTTCTGGATGTCATAAAAAGGTAGGAGTGTAAACAGACATGGACGTTTTATTGCTTGATAAAATGTGCTGAGTTGAGCTTAAGCTTTGTGCAACTTAGCAGTCATAATAAAAAAAGTTGGTTGCAATCGATAACTGGAGTTTTTTATGGCTTTTTATGAGATGCGAGCAATGTCTTATGACCTCCTGGCAAAGGAGATGCTGGTTACCAGGAAAAAAGAAACGCAGAAGTAGCAATAAAAATGTCTTATGACTTTGTATGTCACCTGTGTAGCTATGTGTGTGTGTGTGTGTTTGAAATGGCAAAGAGCTCATATATCTCCTCACCTGCCACTGTGGTATGCACTGGAAATAAAACTAAATTTCTTACTAACATTTTAAAACTTTCGTCATGGTTACTGTGGAAAAGTTGAGTCTTATCTCTAAGCAGGGCGAGAAGTTTCAGAGTCAAGACACGCCCTTTTTAATTCACTGCCTGCATTTGATTCTTCTGTATTGATGAGGTGTTTTCCGCAGGTTCACTGTGCCACACTGCATGATGTGATCACCTACTTGGTAGAAAAAACAGATGGATATCTTACCCCTCTCATCATGGAGGGTCCATACGACAAGACCATCTGTATGTACAACAACCGTTTTCCTTTCACTCTGCTCATTCTTGTACGATTATTAATCTTTATAGCGACATATGCACATGACTGACGGAAGACTCCACTTCAACAGCTTTTATTTCATCTGATACTGAAAGTGGAGAGATCACTACGCAGGCTTTACCAAACCCTGGCCCACCAAGTTTGCCTCCAAAACCAGGTACTGTGACCTGGGAAAAGACAACACACCCAGTTAATCACCTTTTCTGCTGCTTGGCTGTATCTATTTGTTTTAACATCATTACCATGGAAATTCCTTCTCTCCAATGTTATGGCACAGTCTTTGAGTAATTTCATGACCCAGAAAGAGAAAGTTCTTAGTATGTTAGACTTTTTGAGCATGAATGCAGAATGTGAAGCATAGATAACAAATGGAGGGAATGGGGTTAAAAATGTACCTAAAATGTTAAATCAAAATAACTGAAGTGCATTTGCAAAAGCACACATTCGACTCAGCTTAGCTTTATCAATACATTTTCCTTCTGACGACATGAAAGCTTTGTGAGTCACACACACGCACACACTTATCTGCTCATGCCACGCTAATTTTAGAGCTTTTGTGAAGCAGCTTTCCACAGAGTTTGTTGTGATTTGGACTTTGGCACAAAGAATATATGTCAGCATGTTAAACCCAAGCATGTTCATGCTGGCGTCATAGACGATGTAATAAATACACACACACATATATGCTTTTTTGTCATCTATATACACTTTTTTTTTACATTGTTATAGTAATCAATTTATTGATTTTAAAATGAATTTTATGAATAATTTTATTATTTCTAATTATAAGAGCATTTTGCTCTTGTGTTCATGACATGATGGTTTTAGATAGAGTAAGTCCTCCTCTGCAGAATGTCAAAGGATTTGTAGTTTTAGTTTTAGTCTGGATCTTAGTCTACAACGCATCACCTTTCAAGGGTAAATAAGAAACTTTACTTATGGGACTCTGTGATATCAAAACCTGGACAAAACCATCATCTGCCATGTTCTCTACAGAGCGATGTAGCTGAGAGATTACCTTTTATCAGACCAGTAATATTACGAATAATAATACTAAATACTCATTATATGTTTTGTTTTTCAGTTCCTCGAAAAAGTACGATCCCTGAATCAGAGGAAGCTGCAGACTCAGAGGGAAATTCTTCTTTGAAAAAAGAGGGTGAGTAAAACTTTACCACCACTTGTCTACCTGTCATTACTCCCGCAGTCTCACAGGCATAAACAGGACCGTCTTCATTTTTTTCCCCACAGCTGCCACAAACTATTGTCTGTGTTCAAACAGTGAAAAACAGCTTATTCAACTTCTGCTCTGCTGCCACTGAAGTCCCTACGTCTTATATTCACTAGTTGCAGAGCTTAAATTATAACAAGGATGTTTATGTGTTTTATAGAACCACGACAGAAAGGAACAAAGCGAGTATTGATGCCTCCAATTCCTGCAGTTTGCAAAATATTTTCTGCAAAATCGTCCTCCCCCACACCTTTAGAGCCCAAGATAACAGCCAATACTGACAGTGAAAAACAGAGTAAGTTCACATTTAAGCATTTACTCTCCATTTGCAATCTCAACATTTCCTTCTCGTTTGTTGTTTGACCATCTTGCCACATAATTAATGCTCTTCTTCTCGTATTTTCTAGTTCCTCGTTCAGCAATATCAGAGCTCAAACTTAAGCTACAACAGAAGGCAAAGTGGAAGGAGTGACCTCTCCTCTGAAGGCCTTCAGTGGAAACCTGACAGAAGAACGGAGCTACCTCGCACGAGGAGTCGTTTCCCTCCTCCGCATCATGGCTCTGCTCCTCTTCCTCGTCGATTAGCTGTCTGCAGTGAAGCCTCTCTGAAGATTAACATCTTATTGATTTGCCTCTCTGGGACATTCATCAGTAAATTAACTGACTGTGAAGACAGCTGTACCCATCACATTATCTGCACATTAATCTTGTATGTTTTGCACATTTGCCATCCATTGGTACGTCCTCCTGAGATTGTATCACGTTATGTATCAGTATTCTTTCATTTCTAGAATCAGCTGTTTAACATACCTGTATTTTACATAGCTTACAGAGTTATATTTGTACTGCCTTATAGGCTAATGTGATCATCCATATACTATATCATGTATTACTTCCTCCTTGATGTGAACATTTAGGATTTGTATTTGGACTTCAAAGGAAAGTGTTGCCATACTTATGACTGGAAGTGTACATACTTTTTAAGTGAAGTAGAATTCTTGCCTCCGTCACATCCAATCAGAAGGGATGAAAGAATTCCTATTATGTGCTATGAAGAAGTTTGAGAAGAGGAAATGAATGAGTTTCAGGAAGTTCTCTACCTTTTATCCCCCTTTTCCCCCCTTAATGCTTAACATCATATCATCTTTGTTTTGTTCTGTTTAGAAACACACACCAAGAAGAAAGTGCTCTCACTCATTTATTACCTCAATGACTGATTCATTATAGTGGAAAACTTAAACTATTTACAATAAATTGTGACATTTTTGTCTGCATGTGAAATAAAGTGAACAAAACCTCTCAGCTGGATGCTTCTTTAAAGCATTGCAGATTAAAGTTAATCAGGAGATGCATACAGAGGAAAATATGTGACGTGTAGAACATGTAACATGGATGCTACTCAAAAGGCTGGGCGGCACACAAATACGGACTTCAGTATATATGTTTTAAGTGTTTTATCACTTCACTTTCTGACCCAGGTGAGCTGCAAAAATTTCATACTCAAATTTGTTTACCCGCGACTACTAGCTATCTAATTCGTATATAGTTGGACTGCAGGCAGTTGACTACTTATAGCAAGGTCTTGTTGCTACAAATAAAGTGTCACCGGATGTAGACATAGAAGCATTAGGGAGCAGTCTGGTAAACAGAGCAATCGGTACAAGTATTCCCAAAATTTTGAATGATCTACAACTTCAAATTAAAGTTAAAATGAAGGAAACTCCCTCAAAGGATTCGTCTGACTCCACTACTGTAAACACTGCCTCTATAACTGGAAACTATCCAAAGCACAGCAGGAAGCTGTAGGACCAAGTTTCCTGCATGCAAAGTGCTTGTCTTGCCAACAAAGAGAAATCCAGTAACACTGATAGGTTTGCATGCCGTGGCAAAGAAATCCAATACCTTTTTTAAATAATCTATGAGCTGCTGGTACAGCAGCGTTGCCTCCTGATCAGTGGTTGATTGATGAGTAAAGGCTAATCATGGCGAACCTTTGTTATTAGTGACACAATTTATGGATTTAAAGTGAGAGGAGGGACTAATTTCCAGCAATCAAGCTTAATTGTGTAGTTGCAGATCACTTGATTTGGCCTACGAGTTGGGAAATGAGAAGGAAGGCACAGGGATAGGACAAGACAGAGCAGGACCCTGATCCTGCAGCTGGATCCACGACCGCACAGCTGAAAGGTTTTAGTGATGGAGAAGAAGCAGCGGCCAGCGCTAAATCAATGCTCTAGCAGCAGCGCTGAATGAATGCGCAGCGAGAAGAAAACTATTAAGACCCCAAGCAGTTACACAGCCAGAGTCGTACATCCAGAGAATTTTGTCACAGAGATCGATGACCCACTCATTCGCAAAATCAACTTTTGCTGTCATGCAACATAGAAGCAAACTCCAGTGACGTAACTCTTCTGTGATATGGCTTCGACCGCAGTCGATGCAGAGGATATGATCTGCGGCGATGACTGAGGCCAGGTGGAGCTGGGAGATGTCCAGCTGGGCGGGGTGGATCTAGGTGAGGCTAGCGTTGGAGCTGCTGGTGCCGCTGTTCTTCCTCTGACCGCTCTGCACCACACTGGGAACCTGTAGGCCCGTCACAGCTGAGAAACTTCCGTTCCACACCTGCAGCAGGAGAACAACAACGGCCTGTTAAAAAAATAGTCTTTTGTCAAACACTTTGAAAGAAACGTTTCTCACCATAAAAGCTGGGATAACTGGTTGCTGGAACTTTGTTTTGAAGGTGTGCATGAGCTGCTTGGTTTTGGCGTTGTAAAAAGACAATATACCTGAACAGAAAAAACAATGTTAATCATACTGTCTGCAACATGTTTTTATACAGATAATGGACCAAAGAAAACCGAGAAAGTATGAAAATGTGAAAGAAATGTCTCTCACAAACATCTTAAAAGATATTTCATGCTGCCAAAAGTTTGTTAAATTTCTTTCACCTTCATCATAGTTAACATAGACTCCTATTCTGTTTGGGATGGGACAGTCGAGAGTTCGAGCCTTGTTGTTGTGTTTTGCTGTGAGGCTCTGCTGTAACCAGTTGTTTAGATGAATGCACCAGGAAGCGCTGCTCTTCCCCAACTGGTCGAACCGGCCGAGGCTCCGCAGTGCCACGCCCACAGCAAAGGCCTTGCTTTCTTTGTCGAAGCGCACTTCCCAGTAGTGCTGACCAGCGTCGATCATGGTGTCAGCTGTCAGGAGATATGAGCCAAGATTAACACATCAAAAGATCCAGTTTCCTCATTCAGCAGCATACTGTATCTGTGTAGTCGCAAAGACAATTTGAAACCTCAGTTCTGCAGATTGTTTGTTGTAAGTTTCTTAAAACAAAACTTCTAATTAAAACCAATATGCATAATGTTGGATTTAAAAGTTGAAAATACTGAGAAAAACCTGAGCTGTGAGAATCTGCCTTTTCAGGTGAAGAACTGCAGTGTTTACAGAAGTGGTTCTCAAACTTTTTCAAACTTTGTACTCCCTGTAGAACAGTTTCTACAATACCCTCTAATCCTTATCTATGTACCAGAGCAGTAGAATAGTAACATACTAACCTTTAAATACTAAAACACAATATTTCTCCCTTTGTTCAAGTCTGAAGAAGCACAAATACATTATCAAGATGTTATCATTCAATAATCTTTTCCAAAACATTATGAACCTGAAAATTCTGTACAAAAATAAGCATATTTCACCTCTGTGGCACATTTCCACAACTTTATCATATTTGCATATTTTGCTTTTATTTTCTCAGATACTTTTATTATACACATTTTGTATATAATGTTACATTTTTATTTATTTTGTTTAGAAATTTGATTAATTTGAAATATCAACATAATTTAAAATACAATAAATAATTTTTTTTTTCATATTTCTATTTTATATTACTAGCTATATGAATGAATTAAATGAAAAATATTTTATTCATCCCAGAGGGAAATTTCAATGTTGTAGTGGTTTTTTCATTTAAATAAAAAACAACAATAGAAATTAAAGCCGTAAGCGACATCCATCGGGTCCAAGCCTCATTAAAACCCCACCCCCCCCTGAATATGTCACAAAGGTTCCTGCCAAATTTGGAGTCAATCACATGAATCCCCCCAGACTAGTTTGATTAAAAAATACAATGCGCATATAGTGGAAAAAAATGGGTGCAACCTCCAAGATGGCTGATACCCCGTTGCCATGTCAACAGGTGTTTCATTGACTTTTCTGCTTGTCTCTGGGTGTTACAGATGTGTACCAAATTTTGTTGTCCTAGGTCAAAGTAGACGTTTTTGGATCCTTATGCCTGCCTGCACCCATCACTGATACACACCACACTGCAGCTCCATCAGAGTACTTCTGCAGATGACAGGACTAAGAGTTGTATCGGAAGTCTGAGGTATACAGCCTGAAAAGAAATTATAAGAGAAGTCCTTTGTGGAGCTCCAGTATTGACTATTATCTTAGGCAAACAACTTTTCAGTTTTACAAACTGCGATCTTATTCATTCATTTATCCTAACCGCTTAACCTGATGAAAGGTTGCGTGGAAGCTGGAGCCCTGGAGCCTTTGGGCGAAAGGCGGGGTACATCTTGGACAACTTGCCAGTCTATCGCAGGGCCATACATAAAAAACAACTAACGCTCACACTCACTCCTATGGGCAATTTAGAGTAACCTATTAACCTAACATGCATGTCTTTGGATGGTTTGGAAGCCAGAGTACTCAGAGAGAACCCACGCATACACGCAGAGAACACCCAAACTCCACACAGAAAGACCCCTGTCCAAGCCTCGCCCCAGCGACCTTCTTGTTGTGAGGCCACAGTGCTAACCACTATGCCACCATGCAGCCCATCTGGTTGTCAAGCAGTCAGAAATCCAGGAGGAATTTATTGGGCTTCTCTAATAACCGAGCAGGCTGAACTGTATTAAAAGAGCTTGAGGAATCAAAGGGTGTGATCATCAAAGTGCTGCGCGGATAAGAGTGAGCTGAAGCAGGTAGACAAAAGCGACTTCAATCCCATTAGGATAAGCAAGCCAAGGGGAGTTGTTAAGCTACTGGAAGAAAGCAGGATGTTTCCACTGTGCAGGAACTCTTCTCAGACTCTGATCAGGGTTGAAAAGGTGCTGAGGAATCTGACATAGCTGTTCCGAGCAGACTTTCAGAACTCTGAAGCTGACACTATCTGCACCTGCAGCCCAGTTCTGGTTCAGTTTCTCCAGCTGTTTCTTCACCTGACTGCAGGAGACATACAGGCTAGCGGTGGAAGCAGACGAGGTCTCAGTAGATGTGGCGGGAGATGAAGGTGTGTTAACGTCTATGACCGAGCTGCTGGGAAGCAGGGAAGAGGCATGACAGGAGAGCTGTGGTATCATGGATGGTGTGTGTTCCGTTGGGCTGGAGGCAGGAGGTGAACTGAAACTACTGAACTTATTTTCAGCTCATTAACTCTGTCCAGACTTCCATCAGTCTTTAACTTGAGGCTGGGGATCTTTGTCCTTCCTGATCACTCATCCTTCATGTTGTTCTGCTGGAGCTGACTTTTTCCGGTCGTCCTCAATGTACTTCTTAATCTTTGATTTGAGTTGTATTTACGTTGTCTTCATTAAGTCCCTGTCTCCCTCCATGAAAGCTATCTTTTTATGTTTAGCAGCTTTTCAAGTCCGTAGTGATCCAGGGCTTGTTATTAGGGAGGGATCTCACTGATCATATTGGAACGATGCTGTTCACACAGAACCTAATATAATCTGCCCCACACTCAGTCATGGCATTGATGTCCTCTCCATGTGGTTCACAGAGGACATTCCAGTCTGTGACCTCAAATCACCACCGAGACTATTGTCATCTTCATGAAACCAGGTTTTTAATATGTGTGATGACTGGATGCTGCTGAAGAATGGGCTTGTAGGTGGAGGTAAGAAGAATCAGATTATGGTCTGATCTTCCAAAAGGAGGCAGGGCAGAAGAGCTACATGTATTTTAAATATAAAATACGTACAACATCTTACTTTCTCTGACGATGCAGCTGAAAAATTGTTGGAATGCTGCTAATGTTGCAGAGAGGGAGACGACTAAATGGCCTTGCAACAACGGAGCTGATGATGTCAAAAACTAAGTCTGCAAGGATACCAGGAATCATATAAACCCACTACCACAATAACGTAAACTCTCTGGGTAAATAATATGGACGACAATCCACTGCTGTTCCTACAACTACAGTTCAAGTCTAGTGTGGTTTGAAGCCGTCCCCATTGCAGGCCTCAAATATGATGGATGTTGTCACAGTTGTATCACCTGTTTTTGAAACCTCACATTTGTCATTTGCCTGTGGTCACATTAATTTTTTATAGTTAGAAGTATTTTCAAGGAAAGGATTTGAAACCACAAGGACATTTTGCATGAAAAGTTGCAGCCACAGCCTTTGCTTTTTACTTAAAAGTAGCTATGACCTCTTGTGTTGATCATTTTATCAATTAGTACAACCAAAGGGTAAGGTTTGCAATGATTTGCCTCCCTAGAGATATCATGAAGATGGTAAGTAAAATCTTTTGTAGTAGACTAGTATTTTAACATTGGGGTTTAAAAATGTTGACTCACATTTGGAGCCACCCTTGTGTGGCCATTTATATACATGCAGTGTTTTGCAGCTGTATATTGGCTTCATTTTTCTGCCCCAGAGGCCGCCTTAGTTTGGATTTGTAAACAAATTTGTTATCATTTGTTATTTAATCACGTGCGTTCATACCCAGAACTGTGTAGGACTCGGCTGTAAACCTGTCTCTGCCAGGTCGGGCTGTCGGAGCTCTCTTTGGGGACATCAGGGCTGACCTGGTTCCATATGAAATGAGACTTTCAACAATCATGATATTTGACCATAATGACATTAAGTACATGACCACAGCAGACTGTCATGCAAACCTGGCCGGGGAATGCATCGGAGAGTTGGTTCGGTTCTTCTCTTTGCGGATGTCCTGGACCTTTCCTCCACTGCTGTCCCATTCCACATTCAGGTCTTCCACTTTCAGATTCTGGTGAGATGAACCACTGTCCAGTTTGAATGTGAAAGCTGGAAATGAGAGCAGAGAGATAAGCCTTTTTCTTTAGTGGTGATACATATAACATAACACACGGGTCTGTATTTAGATTATAAATGTCATGCATTGTCAACAACTTCATAAACAGTTTGCTGACAGTTTTCTCACCAGGGGTTTCTAGTGTAATGGGTTCAGAGAACTCTCCAGCCACTGCCTTGTTACATGCTCTCACCCTGAATGTCATGTACCTTGTGTCGAAGCGCAGACCTGAGAACACAATGTGTGATGAGGGACTTTGCTCAGAAATCATCCACAAAACTCTCTCTGCAGTCCTTCTGCTACCTGTAAGCGTGTGCTCCGTCTCTCGTATCCCCTCCACCACCATCCATGGGTAGTCCTCTCTGATGCGTGGTGGACCTTCATGATTTGTGCGCCGATGTTCCAGTATGTAATGGTCTATTTTGCTGTCAGGTTCAGGTAAGGTCCAAACTACAGTCACTGTGTTGTCGCACACCTGGCACTCTGACACTTGGATCTCTGGAGTGGCAGGAACTAAAGGGAAGAGACAGCTTCTTAATGGAAGCATCAGCTTCTTCTGATATATCAGAAACCCTCAACCAAAACTGTTTCATCTACTCATGTCAGCTGCAGTTCTTTGCTTCTACCACTTGAGGGCAGAATTACATCAATCCAGCTAAATGTAAAAGAGTCTGCATAAAGAATACATTTTAGTCTCTAACATCTGAGAGAAGCAACAGGCTTGCAACTATTTCAACCTGTGAGTTGGCACCTGTGTTCATTGGCTGTATGGTACGTACACAAAGCCATGGGGATGATTTTATCTGAGCTGCAAAGAGCAGCTTCCAGTCAGACTGAGATCTTCAATGGCTCCAACAGGGGCTGTAAAACCACACCGGTGCAGTAAAGAGGTTAACAAAGCTGACAACTATAGGGTGACAGTACTCTGCGGTTTCCCTGCTGTGTGCGACCCCCTTTACTCTATGATGCTACAAAATACAACACTGATAAATAGAACAAACTACAGGAAGACAAACTTTTCACACGCAACTCGATTTTGCTCTGATCAGATATTCTGATTACGTTAGAAAAAGCACCCTGCATAGATTATTTTTACTATTTTACTCATGAACAAATGAACACTTTTACACAAGCTTGATGGGGACCTAGTTCTAACTTTTATACATTTCTAACTATGGAGTTTTATCTTTATTAACGACAAAACATTTTTTAATCTTTGTCGCTGGTAGAGAGCAACTTTTTCAAATCAAACAACAGAAGAAATAAACCTTTCAGATTTTACATGAAACTAGAGTTGAAATAATGAAATCAAAAGTCAGTTTTGGCTTTATGTGAACTGTCTAACTGTGCCTGTATTGAACATGACATTGTCTGTAACTGCTGAACATCGGCGGAGTCATAATACTCTAGCTATAAAAATAACTTCTAATAAACACGAGAACTCCCTAAGCTATTAAACAGCAGCTAATTAGCACTTCCCAGTCATGTCCACTTCAATTAATACAGATTTGATTATAAAGATGTTTCTGCCCATAAAGAGACATCATCACAGACTTGCATCTGCAGCTATGGGGATAGCAGATGTTACTTTTGAGCAGAGATGACAACGCAGCTAAGTCCGCCATCCACCACATAGAATGGATGGAAATAATTCAGTATTTAGTGGGAAATCCCAGCTTTCTGCAAAAAAGCAGAAGATTGTAGGTCCAGAATCAACTGAACTCTAATCAGTCTCAATGGCAGTGCACACTTTGTGTCTTAAAATAGAAAACGGATTCTGTGTCATGAGACTTGAGACATCTCCTATCATCACACAGACAACACAAGCATATGCATCTAAACATTTATATTGCTTCCGATAAAACACGACGATGTCACCATGTAGCTGTATCTCTCAAGCCACACAATCATCAACTTGTCTAAGCATTTGTTGTGTAGAAGTGTGTGAGAACCTGGTTATTTCTCAGCATATTAGATCATGACTTCAAGATAACACTAATCAGTTCAGCCACTGTCTCAGCCTGAGCTAGCAGTCACTTCTGTCTTATTTACGATATTTACAGTAGATATAAATTCTGCTTCGTCATAAACATTTTTACCTACATGATTAAAAACGGAGAACACAAATAGAGACATTTAAATTCAGATAAGACCCAGTTTGTTGTTTAGCTGCTTATGGCTTCCACAAGTCTACATTACAACTCTGATACAACTGAGTCATTTCATTTGTCATTGAACAAGCATTTGCAAAAATTCCCCCACTGGATGGGGATGCATCCAGTACGGTTTTAAAACCATCTCTATTCCCAAATATAAAAACAAGTGGGATAGTCTCTAAAATATAAATAAAAGCAAAATATAATGGTTTGCAAATCACATAAACCAATATCTTATTCTCACCAGAACATAGACAATGTATCAGATGCTCAAACAGACATTTTATCATTTTATAGAAAATATTAGCTCATTTTGAACATGATGGCAGCCATACATCTCTAAAAAGCTTAAACAGGAGCCACTTAGGTTAACTGGCAACAGCTCAGTAGTATGACTGGGTATGAAAGCATTATTTCAGAGAAAAAGAGTCATTTGGATGTAAATATGAACAGTTTCACCATTCTCTATCAAACTCCATCAAAAAATTATATCCTAATCCTTAGATTTAGCCAAACTGATACACCTGAATGGAGGTTGCAACCCTGGCCATCCGACCATAACCAGGGTGCTGACTTATATAAAAGAGGTTACTGCTTAAATATGAACTAAAATGACTTCCTAGAAAACGTCTTATGAAATAAAGTAGCTGACAAATGCAGAGGAGCAAAATCTACTGAAATATGATTCTGTTGAAGTCTAAAGTATCACTGAATGGGTAACTCAGCAACTCTTTTGTTTGCCTCTCTTTGAAATAAAAATGGAGCAGACCTGGGAGAAACTTGAGACCCTGCAACATCTCCCTCTCCTGGCTGAAATCCACCATCAAGTGACTCATGTTGTCGCTGGCTTTTGCCTTTAGGGAGAGTCGAAAAGCCGGAGCCATCGTCACGCTGCAGACACGGGGACACGTGAAAACACACAAACACGTGGGGTGGAAACAAGCACAGTGTTATTCAACTGAAACAGCACAGGTGATTCTAGTACTGTTCTATAATTAAAAGGTCGCTAGCTAGATTTCTGTTACTACCACTGAGCTCATCACCCTGATCGGAGTGTACAAAGCCGAGCTAGACAGGGAGCAGCATTCATCCGGGGAGGGGCTGACACAGGATGGTACGGACTTGAGGAGACAGTGGGAAGCACAAAAGGCCTAACGAGAGGAAGGTTTTTCCAGACTGCTTATTGTCTAAGAAATGGGTGTGGTGTCTACATGTCTAATGCATGCAATGCTACATTATGAGATGGCTAGTTACAAGAGGCTATGACAAAAGGGAAGGTATGGATGGTTTGAGTACTATACCTATCCTTAATGTCTTTGGCCGCCTGGAGAGGAGAAGCAGAGAGAAGAAAGGAAAAGAAGAGATACGAAGCGAAGACAAAACTGAGTGTATTATATGCTGTCATACAACACAAACAGTAGTAGGTGGCATGTTTATATAACTGCTAGTGCGACCACCATAACCACCACTGACACAGAAATGCACCATTTAACCACGTGTGTCAGGTACCTGAGTGAAACCATCTGTCTCAGAAGAGCAGAGAGTCTGGTTGGCCAGCTCCAGCAGCTCCTCTGAACTCTCCAGGGCTTTGGAGCAGGCGCTCAGCTGACTCTGTAGAAAACACAGAAGAGCACATCTGCAAACTCACCAATTTTCAGTATAATAGGACTGTTGTGTCTACAGGAATCATAAAGCTGGATGCATCACTTGAGAGTCATGGTTCAGTCCTGAGGCTGCAAATCGCTCACTATTAAAGATCTATTAGTACTTTGACCTGAGATGATGCCTAAAAACAGCTGTTTAATAATTTAATGCGAGCTACAGTATAGACAGCCGCAGGCCGCCATGTCATGACATTTTAGTTGAAGGAAAATTGTCCTGGAAATAACTAAAAAACAATGAAACTTTCTGTTCTGGCACAATTTGAAACCACTTTTTCTGCAAATATAACAAAAGAAGTTATGAGGTTCTTCTTTCTTATTTGCCTTTAACCAAAAACACTCCCACATCACGCCATTATGCTTGGCTTTTTAACTAAAATCTATGTCCTCAAGGTGCATAGGTTGAATTTTAAAAGTTAAATACATGGAAAAATCAAACAACAGAAGAACAAATTTAAACAGATTATTCAAATGTAACACAAAAAAGTAAAGAAATTTCTGCTTGGTTAATTATTTCTCCCCTTTAAATGATACCAACTGTCATTGTATTATTCATATATAAAAAATCTATCTAAATGTATTTGTTCAAGGCATTTTGTAAAATATGGAAACAAATGAAGTCAGTTTGACAGATTAAGTCTGTCTTTGCTGCATACAAATCTGTTTACACTGAAACTGGCTGTGATACACGGCCTGCCCCCCAAAAAAAAAACAAATGAAATGGCCGTTTGGATTTAACTAAGCACACAGGTACAACCCTCTGTCTGAAAATTACTGTATGGGCGGTTATCTCTCACCTGGCAACACGTTATCTAACCCCAACTGTTGCAACGAGTAGCTTCTCGTTTCTTTAACAACCATGTGAAAAGACACAACACGTGGTTGTGGAAAGAACGTTAGTCTGTTAAAAAAGGGTCAAATAACTGGCTTGCATCAAGCCAAGAAAACATCTACTGAGATTGCAGAAACTACTAAAATTGGATTAAAAACTGTCTAATGCTTTATTAGAAATTGGAATGATGGGGGGGGAGGGGGGCACAGTCTTCCAAGAAGAAATGTGGTTGGAAAAAAATTGCCATTAGTGATCACGCAAAGGCTGGCTAAATTGAATAAAAGAAAAACAAAAGAGGATGTAAGAACATTTCCACACGAACAATGATGAGAACTAAAGGGATTGGGACTGAACAGCTGTGTAGCCTTAAGAAAAACCACTCAACTGCGAGGCTAACCAGAGAAAAAGGCAATGTAACATAAAGATTGGACTCTGGAGCAATGGAAGAAGATCGTGTGGTCTGATGAGTCCAGATTCACCCTGTGATGCAGATGAAGCGATGCAGCTTTGTGACAACTGTACAAGCCAGTAGGAGCAGTGTCATCTTCCATCGTTTCTGTGGTTGGTCAAGTCTAGGTTCAGCAACATTATGTGTCCAAAGAATGAGGTCAGCTGACTAACTGAATGACCAAGTTATTCCATCAATGTACGTTTTTCTTCCTTTATGTCACAGGCATTTTCCAAAATGACAATAATAAGATTCGCCAGGCTCAAACTATGAAAGAATAATACTCAGGGAGCATGAGATGTAATTTTCCACACATGGAGTGGCCACCACAGAGTCCAGACCTAAACCCACTGAGAATTTTTGGGATTTACTGGAAAAGGCTTTGCCAGTGGTCGGACTCTCCCATCATCAATACAAGATCTTTGTAAAATAAATAAAGCAACACTTGATGGACGCTGTGACATTGGAGAAGCTTGTCGGACAAATGACCAGGCAATGTATACAGTGTGCTTTGGTTCACTGCATTTAATCGTCCTGTTTGGGTCACTCAAACATCACAAAGAAAAAAAACCATCAGTGTTAGGCCAGATAAATGTTTAAAGACTTGGCATAACACCTCAGCTGGGTGATTTTGTCACAGTAGAGCTGTTCTCTGTGTCTGGTTTTTAATACCAAAGAACTGTTTAATTTGACAATAAAACCTCAGCTGGCTTTGATTTTTTACTTCAAGACCCATCAGCAGGAAGATTCCATGAAATACTAGAGAAAAAACACGTTTTTAATCACAATTATCAGCTGACAATGTCACCTCAGTTTGTTGTGATTCAGATACATTTCTGAAATAGCACTTGATTAATGTCCAACCTGCAGCTCATATGTGCGGCTGGCTCTCTCCTGCTTGATGCGAGTCAACATGTTTTCCTTCATCTCGTTCAGGACAGTGTGCAAGGAGGTGAACTCGGACTCCAGGTCTTCCTGCACTCGGTTGGAGTTCGCCTGGTGTCACAGCAAACACAAGGGGAGCTGAATACACAGACAGAACAAGGCCAGGCTGTGTGAAAACTGCATGTCAGAGCTCTGTGTTTTTGTACCTCCAAGTTTTCAAGGCTCTGCTTGAGAGTGCAGACGAAGTTTGAGATCTCCTCATTCTTTACGGCCAGCGTGTGAGTGATCTTCCGCAGAGACTCCTAAAGAAAAGAGGAAAAACTGATGCGTTTAAACTTAAAAAGGTAACTTGTGTGGAGCACCTTTCTCCATGAAAGGGCAGCAGGTTTCTCCTGTAACCAATCACTATCAGCTCACTGAATTGCCTCTTCCTTAGCTGAGGTATTAATCAGTGCTTAGCTGGAGGGGCACAAAGCTTTAGGTTTTAACACGCTGCAACATTCAGATGGGATCAGAGAGGGACGTCGCCTTGGTGCACAGAGGAGGAGGACACTTCAGGGACAGAAGGATGCGCATCAATAATGTAATAATGCACCTACACAATCATTATACAGACGACTTCAAAGGGCTGGATATATATTGTTATACTAATCAGAGCTCTAATATGTTCCCACTCCAGCTGCACTTCTCTGATGCCTCATCCCCGGTGAAAGAGACCATTCATTAAAAGGACTAATGTTTGTTGATGCGAGAGGAGCTGCACCAAGGCCCCCCCATGTCCGCGACTCTTACAGCAATAAAACGTCGATAAACCTCACGTTCGTCCGTCGATTTAAAACAAATATCGCGGCTTTCAAACACGAGTCCGTGTCGCATTCACAAACTCCCAAATTTCGCAGCCTCTCTCTTTCCCCCCTCCTTCCTTTGTACGCTACGCCCTGAAACGGCTTCCCCAATCAGAGACACCTGTTCCTCCGGCCCCGGCCCACCTTCTGGTCCCCCATCCTGCCGTCCAGATGTCCCGGCGCCGCTAGAGCTCCAAACACCACCCGTATTTCCCCTCCGTCCCCGGGTTGTGGTTTACTAGCAAGGCAGAGCTGGTACTGATGCTGCCGGAGTGAAACGCATCTTCGGACGGACACTAACCACCAACGCCTTTGGGCCGTCGTCGCTGACGCGCATGCGTCCGGAAAGGATTGTGGGTAGTGATGTTCCCGTCCTGTGAGTCAGGAGTGATGCTCCCTTTGGGTGCAGTCGGAGCAAAGAGATGTTGGCATTTCTGTCTCGGTTGATATCGTTAAATGGTGCATCGCAAATTCGGATCAAAAACTAAAAAGCTACCTTTGAAATTTCACTTTGCTTCTTATAATAAATAAATATAATGAAGAAAGGAAAAAAAAACAAAA
Organism: Telmatherina bonti; assembly: GCF_933228915.1. NCBI lineage: Eukaryota > Metazoa > Chordata > Actinopteri > Atheriniformes > Telmatherinidae > Telmatherina > Telmatherina bonti. The sequence goes on from NC_136626.1 coordinate 28,434,701, forward strand.
AAAACAAAAAACAAAAACAAATTGGTCCTGGACAAATTAGAGCAGTGGGACAAAATACCTGTCAACAGGTGCAGAAGTCTGACTGAGAGGAACAGAAAACACCTGACTGTCGCGGAAACATTAAAGGATGTTCAACAAAATATTAGTTTATGAGTGATGTAAAATATAAAAAATTATCTTGTTTGTTGTTTTTTTGTTTTTTTTGTTTTTAATTCTATTGAACCAGAATTTACATCCCAATAATGTATGAATAAACATGAGCATGTATATATATATATATATATATATATATATATATATATATATATATATATATATATATATATATATATATATATACATTTTCTTCTCTTTTTTTTTCTTTTAACTTTTCCATTTTGTGCTCAAACAGTTCAGTATCATCACATCACCTCTTTTCTTCTTTCTCTACTACGAACTATGAATTTATTTTGTTTCTCCAGGCAGGTTCATGCCAAACATGGTGAGTCCCATCTGAACTAGGGCAACTCCCTCCCCTCCCCTCCCCCACCCCAAACACAATAATGATAATAGTGTATTGTGTGCACATACTACACTCCTGTGGGAAAAGTAATTTTACAAAGACCTCCTATGGAGAAAAACCTCTCTCTTTTTACAGTATCATTCACTCTTCTTGAACTTTCACAGACACTGATTTTCAGTTCATGACTCCAGGATGTTTGAAGTTTTTACACGTTTGTTAGTTCATAAGCAGTACCACTTTTTTTTGTAACAGTATGTCCAGTGCAGGTCTGATTTGCGGTACTATCCTCCTGACTAAATGTAGTCCAGTTACATTGTTTTTTAATACCCAGTTTTGTAGACAAAAAAAGAAAAGAAGGTTTTATTTGAAAGATATCGTGTGTACAATAGGGAACTCCATATATGTAAAACATTACAATGTGCACTTGTGTACTGTCAATCATAAATCAATCAACTGTCAATCAATCACTGTCAATCATAATTTCTAATTGATTGCAAGATATCGGCTGCTCATCAAGGGCAAGTTTCATTTAGGAATTTAAATTAGCAGCCAGTCAAAAAAAAAGGGGGGGTTGGGTAAAATTACTTATCTTGTTCATAGCATGACAAGCTTTTTCAGTAACTTAGCTTCTGGTCAATCAAGTTTACGCTATCAATGTTGTTCGATTCAGAAAGTTGACATTTGGACCGACCTTTTGCATTTTATAAACCATCAATATGCATTTGTTCTGTGACCAAAGACCAAGACAGAGCACACCATGCCTACTGGCTTGTTGTTCAACCACTGACTGTTATATCAGTAGATCTTTGTCTGACCATCACCTCAGCTGCCCTGAAGAGCTTATCCCAAGTTTGGGTTCTCAAATCCCACTGCCTTGTGGCTTTTAGATGTTTTCTGCTTCAACAAACCTGATCAAAATTAAATGGATCCAACAGTTTGTTGTCATGGTCATTATGTTGTCTGCATAAAGATCCATTAAAATTAAATAAATGTGTTGAAACAGGAACACACTTAAAACATGTAGTACTTTGGCTCTAAAGGACTAGAACTGTCCACTCCTGGCCTTTCTCCTGGTTGTCTTTGGAACTGTGTTCTTCATGAGGTTTCTGTCCCTGTCAGGTCTTCTGTCATCAGCATGTACAGGTTGACAGTGATAAATAACCGTTGTACAGCAGGTGGCCTCTGTGGGAAATGGGCTGTGCCAAATGATGTACAGCTACAGTGCCCTGCTCTTTGAGTCTGATGGTGATTTTGCCTTGGTGGACCACAAAGTCTAAGACTGGACCAGTTTGTGTGTACAAAACCAACACCTTCACCCAGTTAGGTATGGTTGCAAAAATATAGAACAAAATAGATTAAATAACTACTAATGTCAGCTGTAGAGGACATTTCTCAAACACTCAAATGTTTTTTGGTAAAATATTGTTACATTAGCTAAAAAAAAAAAGTGTTGTGATGTAACTAAAATAACATAACTTTTATAGTTGTACATTTTGAGGATGTTGTACAGGTGTGTTCTCAGTCCTGTTATGTGCAGGATTTCTTTTAAAGGAATAAAAAATTTGCCTGTGTGAGGTTTTTCTGATTTGCTACATGTACCTTCTGCTTTTATATTTTCTGTGGTCACTAAATAAATACAAAGTTGTGGCATCACTAAAAGAACAAATCTTCAATATTTCCTCTTTAGAAAACTGCATGAAACAAATTGTAATAAAAAAATGTTCACGATCTAATAGGAATGACAACATTTTTACTCTACAGATGAAATAACAATTGCAGCCATCTTTGTACCTTCAGTGCTTTGCAGAGTCTATGTTATAACACTCTAACAAAATACATAGATATAAATTGACATGTTGGATTAAACACACTGGAGAAATGAATGTAACTGTCCCCCCCACACAGCCGATTCCACAAACCATCTGAACACTGCATGAGATGCTGTTTCATTTCTGCAGACGTTGCTCTAATTTGCCAACAAATTATCAAAGAGTTCACTGTATTTTCACTGCAACATTTAGAAGATTATGGCTCTGCTTACACACAGTCAGGACCTACTTTCAGCATCTGTGCTAGAAAAGATCATAACCATGAAGTTTCAGAAGTTATACACCACCTGCAATCTTTAGATGTTAGTTTTTGAAGTCTTTTTTTTTTTTCCACTGTACATAGTCATGAACTGAAGGTCTGCTTATACACCCATACACAAACACACACACACACACACACACATCTGTAGTCACACTTCAGCCTATCTTAAAGTAAACAAAACATGCCTTTACAAGATTTCAGAGCACAATTTTGCTTTCCTGATTTTATCTCAACCTGCAAAACGTATGTGTTTTTGCTTTTGCAGCTTTTTCTACTCCACAGCCCTCCTGTATTGTACGATATTGTAAAAACATAGCTGTTTCATCATCTTTATTCTTTCTCCTATATACTATTGAAGGCTGTGGTCAGAAACTGAGCAAGAAAGTCAGCCCATCATGCATAGTTGTGTCTTCTCACAGGAAGCCAACTGTTCCTTTCTGACTGAGACACAGCATGAACATAGTTAGATGCGTTTTAGCACCCTTGCACCAAAAACCCACATAGGTTTCACAAACCCCCTTGTATCATTGTGTGTCCTTGTCTTTTTTTTTATTCAATGACATTCAGCAAGTCAGCACATGCATTTTTATCTGAGGCTGTTTGTCACCGATGTATACAGGATGTTCTTACTTCAACAAAGGGCAGCACAGGCAGGTGGCTTTGATGTTTGTTCATGAGGGGCATATGATACAACACTGTGTTGGAATTTGGTCAAAAATCTCCCCCTCTGCTTGGCTTTATTTTTCATCTTGGAAAGCCTACATAATTTTTCCACCTTCTGTGGTTGTTTGGACTTCCACTGAACACAGTTACTTCTGGGTGAAAGCAACATATTCTCATAAAAATCTAACATAAAACCACTCCTCTCAATCAGCCCACACGCCCACACACCCACACACACACACACACACTCGCACACACAGGTTTGCGTCTACCTCGTTCTGCTAAGTGCAGCCAGACAGGCAGCCGAGACAGGATGAGAAGCAGAAGACGATCATATCGCATATGATAAGATGGAAATGTGGCTGAAACATGCGGCTCTGGTGTTATTCATAGGTAAGAAAAGGAAAAAAGACATAGACTCTGTTCAACACAGTGATGGATGAACAGATGGAAATTCTACATGTGCTGTAAGTCAAATTGAACAAAGTTTAATTCTTGGTTTTTTTCATATATTTACAGTGGCAGGAGCAGCTATGGAGTCGCCTGGAGAAACTGTAACTCTGTATGAGAAAGGAGATTCACCCTCTGAGAGAAATGTGACGGTTCCTCCTGGTTTCTCTCTGACTTTTAATTGTTCTCTAAACAATTTAGGAACGCGATATCGGGTGCTTTGGTATTTCAGCTTGTCCAAAAACAATTTCACAGAATCAAACTTGATATGTCAAGTGATTGTCAAATCTGCAAATAACTCAAGTAAGAAACCACAGGAGGACTTGAAAAAGGATTGTTATGACAGAATCCTGGATTTAAAAAATGTTAAAGAAACAAATGCCGGATGGTACTATTGCAAAGTAATGCAAGAAATTCCAGACCAACGCACCAATGAGAGCCAAAAACTAAGACTAATAATTGGTAAGTATGCCTTATAACGCCTACAACAAAGTAACGTTTTACTGTCAAAGCATTTATGAAGCATGCCACCTCTTGTGATAATACAGTAACATGTTTACAACATTACAGATGCTTTTATATGCATCAGAATCTGCTGATTTCTGCTTACAACTGTGCTACAAACTGCACTTTCTCTGCTGCTTGAAATGCTTGTGGGACGTTGTGCCATAAAAGCTGCTGGGCTGAAGCAAAACATCATGAATCGATTTACAAATACTCATCCTGCTTGCAATTCTAACTAAGTGAATGCTTCTCATTTCATTTTGTTGCAGCAAAGAGTTTAGTGGAAAGAACAACGTATGTGTCAGTTGCGACGAATACACAAGGTGTGTGTGAATGTACAGTTTATTCACTTCTCATGAATAATAATAGACTTTTAACACCCATGGGAGTCTGCACTAGTGTTGGTGTAATTTGAGTTGTTATACAGATGATACAATGTCTGGGTGATGGGTCAGTGCTGTTTAGATGAGTGGTGTGAACAACAAGACGTCTGATCTGATCACTTAGCAAATATAACTTATATTTGTAACACTTCATGTGCATCTTATAGACATTGTCTTTATCATTTCGACATATTGATTTTGAGGATTCTCAGCTGTACTAACAGGCTTTCTTGCAAGCACTTTAAACTATAAATAAACAATCAAACATCATCATGTCGACAAAAACTTGTGCCGACATTTCAACACAAAGTTTTCCTCTTTCAGTGCCTCCCGAAAGCAACGCCGACTGGTGGATGTGGGTGCTGTTGGGGGTGTCTTCTCTCATCCTGATCGTCCTGCTGGTTGTGTGTATCGTACACATTAAAAGAGCCCGCAGAAGCAGAGGTACACATCTTCCTTTTGAGATTAAATGCTTTGATAATTATCTCAATGTACCACCAGAGAGGCTGTCAGATAAGGGATCAATTCTGTTCAGGCAGCAGAAGCCACAGGATGATTGCAGCTTGAAGACAAAGGGTGCGGAAAAAAAAAAAAAAAAGCTTGATTACAGAAAGGTTAAAATCTGATTCATTTCACAGCAAAGGTTTTCATTAGAAGGTACGAAGGGCAGTTTTTGTTTATGTGGCTGTAGTTCTGAGAGACAAAGGAAACTCTCCATTGTGTGACAGCAGGTTGTCTGCTCAGTTCGTGGCTGATGGATGTGAAGTTAGTGAGCAGGTGGTTTGTGTGGTTTAACAGCACAGCGTGAGATGAATGTGCGAGTCAGCAGGGCGCATTTCCTTATTTCCAGGTGGAGTATTGTGAGAACTGGTCAGAGGCAACTTATCACATCTGCTGCTGTAAATTCTTAGTAATCAGGTCAGTGTAAATCTGAGAACTTGACTCACACTATCTGAGGTTCTTTTCTTGGTTCTTTGAATGTGTTTGACCTTTCATTCTTTTACCTTCTTCTGAGCGGAAGAAGGTGAAGCATCAAGGACCAAAAAAGGAAATCAGATCATCAATCACCCCTCATAAATGTTTAAAAGTCTACATAACAGATATTATCCAATCGATCCATATTTCACGAACAAACAACCCGAATACATTGACTTTTTACATTTTTTAACCCCTGCACAATCCTGACAATTATAATAAAAACTTTATGTGAAAGGTAATCTTTTGCAATCTATTCCAGAGCAAAACTCTAGATGGATTAGCAACCAGAAAGAAACAGTGCGCATAACTTTTGTTCAGACTGAATGCAGTTCATTTAAAAAATTTAGTCATTCATCATCAGTCATGTACATTTCTGCCACAGAGGATGTACACTGCAAAATGTGACATCTAGAATAAAATCTATTCTAATGTAATATATTTAGCTGATATCCTCTTGACCAGCAGTAGTTCAAACTTGTGGCGGACATTCATTAACCTGAATATATTCATCGGTCTGCAAGCTACTGAACTAACTTCTTTTGCTCCCTGCAGAGGACATTTAGGGCTTTTAACCAGCTTTTATCAGGCACTCATTGAAAAACCTGGACATTTAAACTTTCAACAATAGGAAAATGTGTTTTTTAATAATAGCAGACATCTTTACAAGCTCAATAGTAATAATAATAGACATCTTTACAAGCTTTTAAAATATATATATTTTTATTCTAAAATAAAGTTATAAGGTAGTTGGTGGTCAGAACAAACAGATATTTCAGATTTAATGATAAGGCCGGTCTCAGTGTCACAGCAGAGATGCAGCCTCATGTTGGATGACTGGTGTGGAGAACTGAGTCAGGTTCTATGATAAGATGGACAAGCATGCAGAAGTATTTTGTATGTTCAATAAAGTGATCTAATGTGGTCATTTGGCCAATAAAGGGTTAAATGATACCGCACTTGTTGTGGTGGAGTTTTAGAAACTTCCTCTTTCCTGTGAAGGAACTTCCCAGTTTTCATGACCACAAGAAGATTTTATGGAAATATGGAAAGTTACCGCAAAACAATTTTCACTGAACAAAATCGTTCCAGAAACATCGTTTTTACCATTTCTAAAAATCTCTTCAGGACACAATAAAACCATTTTTAAAAATAATTTAACTACATTTACCAAAACTAAAGCGAACATCAGTGGTTATTTCTTCCATTGTGTTCCATGTGTTTACAAGCATACCTAACTGGTGCTGGTTTTGGCCACATAAACTGGTCCAGTTCACCAAGGAAAGACCACCTTTGGAGTCCAACAAGAACAGGACATTGAAGCTGTCCATCATTAGGCCCAGTCCATTTCCCATGGAGGCCAGCTGTTGTACAATGTTTACATCTGTCCATGTGTTCATGCTGACGGCAGAAGACCTGACAAATTACAAGATGTTTTAGATGTTTTCTTGTTTTTAACACATCTGATTCATTTAAGGGATCACTGAACTTGACAATAAGCAGTTGGATCGCTTGGATTTTGATCAGAAAACATCTAAAACCTAAAGAGCAGTGGTCTTCAAGATCAGAGCTGCCCAACACTGGAAGCAGCCCAGTTTATAATGTTTCACATATATGAAGGTCTGATGATATCTTTAGAATAAAAAAATCTAAAAGAATAATTATAATAATGTTTTTTAAAAATATTTTCATTGTATTCTACATATTTTGGGATTTTAGGAAAAGTGATTGGGGAACACTTTCTTTCCTGGTTGTCAGGACATGGCTTGTCTTTATTTTACACTCATCTTAAGTCAAATGTACTTTAGAGAACAACAAAATTAACAAATGATTGTCTACAAGTTTAATAAATATAAATAAGATGAGTTTGTTAAAATGATGATGGGGTGATGAGGCGCAGAATATAAAGACAAAAAAATGAGAAGTAACTAATTATATGAAAGTTTGTGTCTTAAATTTGCAGCTGAAAGGGAGTTTATATTATCAGAAGATATATTTTTGTCTTTTTTTTTGCGTGATCAACAGTTCACATGATAGAAAAGGTTAATAAGGATTTCAATAAGAAATTAAAAACTGATACAAAACCTGTTTTTACTAACTAAAATATCTCAAAAAGAAATGGCTTTTTTTTTTTTTTTTTAACTTTTATTACTTTTATAAAGAATAAAAGTTTTGATAAAAGTTATTTAAGAAGAATAGACGAAGACAAAGAGCCCTGCAAAAAAACAGACCTGCATGTTGTTCAGTCAGAGGATGCAGAAGAGTCAGTAGCAGGAGAGAATATTTGTGTCGCTCACATACAGAATATACCTCTCATAGAGAAATTTTTGTATGTTTTTTTTTTTTTATTTTAGTGTCATATTTTTCACTATGTGCAGTCAAAGAGTATACTGGGAGGATGTTATAAAATACAAAAGCAGCATAATTGGTGCTGTTTTTGTTTTAAAGCTGGTGATAGCAGAAATTGTGGAAAAAAATCTTACAATTGTGTGTTTCCCAGTGACACATGAAACCGCAGAATAAGTGTGAATCATACATTGATTCAGTTGCTGACAGTAAGTCAGCTTTAACTTTGAGAAACTTTCTATTTCTCAGATGTGAATTAATTCAATCTTGGGTGAAGAGATCTGAGTCATGTTACAGACGACGTGCCATGCAACAGACTAAGATGTTGTAGTTGCTCTCCGTGTTCAGAAAATGTGAGAATGGAGATGCAAAAAAACATAAAAATAAAAATGCACAAACATAACAAAAGAGATGACATGTCAGGGTTCTGCTGAACTTCCATGAGGATACGAAGTAGATAAAATGTTAAAACTTTGTAAAAGCAGACAATTATAGACAACTATTGAATAAATTCTGCATAAATAGACTGATATTTAATTATTATTATTCACCTTTTTAAATTTTGTCACCAGGGTTCATGAAAATATACAATTTCTGACAAACCTTTACTTTAGGATGTGTAAATGACCATTTATGCTCTATATTGTTGTGTTTATTCAGATTATATATATTATATCTTGTTATTATGTATCCAAATAATTTCTCGATTGATAAGCTCTGATGTTGCACTGACAGTAAATAATTTTACCTGCAGAGAAATGGGTTTAAAATATTTACAGAGTTTTAAATTATGAATAAACTTCACTGAATTGAATGAAAGTAGAAAATTTCATACAAGTCGTCAGTGCCTGAGTTCATAACTCTGAATAGAGCAAAATACATGACAACCAGGAAAACTGCAGGTAGAATAATAACATCAGCTATGTTACCATGAGGAGTTTTTGGAATTACAAGTCTTTTTTTTTTTAAACTTAGTTTAAGTATATCATGTTCATAATGTATAAAAATTTGCAGCCATATCTAGTACAAGGGTTGATCTATATTCTATTCTTTAAAATATAATAATAATAATAATAATAATAATAATAATAACAACAATAATGATAATGATAATAATAATAATAATAATAATAACAACAATGATGATAATAATAATAATAATGATAATAATAATAGCCCTGCGATGGACTGGTGAGCTGTCCAGGGTGTACCCTGCCTGTCGCCCAAAGCCAGCTGGGATAGGCTCCAGCTTCCCCGCGACCCTGAATTGGAATAAGCGGTTCGGAAAATGAATGAATGAATGAATAATAATAATAATAATAATAATGTTAATATTAATACTACTACTACTACTAATAATAATAATAATAATGTTAATATTAATACTAATAATAGTAATAATAATAATATTCATAATAATATTCATAAAAATATTCATAATAATGTGAAGTAGAGATTTTGCATTAATTAAATAAAAAAATAAAACCATTCAATCAATCAATCACTCAAAATTCACATTTCATACAAAAGTGCAAAGTGCTTTACCCAGTAAAAATAAATAGCAAAAATTGATCAAATTTAAAAACAAGCCTTTATAGATCAAAACATAGGGCTCACTCACAATCCTGACCTGACCTGAAATAAATAAATAAATAAATAAATAAATAAAAATTAAAAGGCATGTATATACATTATGAAGTAATTAAATATTGTTTTATAATATTATGAAAATCATGTTATAAATTAGCTTCATGACAGTTTGAAGTATTCATAGTGTATTGTGTTTTGTTCACACAGAAGAAGAGCCTGTCTATGCAAACACCCCTAAGTACAGCGAAGACACCTTTCGTCGCAAGGATCTGGACAACCTGAAGACCGTCCCTTCCCCTCGGAACCTGCGGACCCCGAGTCCCAGGAGGTACGAAGAAGGCACCCGGAGAAATCAATAGTGAGGAAATCCTACTCAACATCACTTGTCAAACAGATGCAACCATGCTTCGTCTCCTGTTGGCAAAGGCATTTAGTGCAAGAGATGTATATTTTTTATGTTTGAATGAATTTGATGTGGGATATTCTTATTCTCTTTTTTGCTGTTTTTTTTTTTAAATAAAAAAACACAAGTGTTAATAGTAAACTTCCATTTCTTGTTAAATCTCAGATATGCAGTAGCTGTAAAACACCGCTAGGCGGCGCACGGTGGCAAATACAGCCATAACTTCCTCTTGTTGTCTTCATTTTTATAAATTATCTATTTTTACTTTTTGTGAATTATTATTTTTCTCAGGACTCAAACGTGATTATTCTTCTTTTTTTTTTTTTTTAAATCAATTGTGTAATTATTGTAACAATTCACATCAATTATTTTAATACCGACAGTGTGGTGTTTTAATATTGCTTTTCAAACTGGTTTACTACCTTTATGAACATTTTGAACAAATACCTAATAAATGATGAAAAAAAAAATAAGCCCACATTAAGGGACCTATTAATTTTTTCCGACACATCTAATTGGCTGCGAAGTGTGTTTCTTTTAAAAGAAATGTACAAACAAGAGTCACGTGACCAGGGAGCTCCCTGTAGGAATGAGGTGTGGAGTGGAGTGGGGTTGAGTGGAGCATTACAGGTGGAGCGGACAGAGCCGGATAAAAACAAGCAGCTTTACGGACATCAGGCGGAGCGGTTTCCCCCGTAGATCCCGACTCCTCGCGGTAAGTCTGATCCACGGACGAGGTGACTTTCACTGACTTGTTAGTGGGCAGGTTGGTTCCCAACACGGCTGTTGTTTTTCCACGGAGCTCTCGGGAATCGTAGTGGGAATTAGACTGATGCAGCAGAGACGACGCACTTGTAAATTCTCGGACTTGTTTAAAGCTTATGGGATATCCTGATCTAATAATAGCAAGTGTGGAGTCAGAGTAAGCAGATAGCTGGATGTGTCTGCAGACACTTTTAGCCACTGCAGACTGGTTTCACTGGGAGAAACGCTCAAACCAGTGAGGATCGCTGGGTCAGACAGGAGTGAACATGTGGGTAGATCGCAAGGCAAACTGTTGAAGTGACTCCACTCATTATTTTCTTCCATGAAAGAAAAAAAAAACATTTTTACATGTAAATACAGTCTTTGAATGAACGAGAAAGTGTTCGTGCACTTTTTCAGACATGTTTGTCAGCTGTCTTATCACGCTGCAGCTCAGAGGAGTTCATGGTGACCCACAGCTGTAACAGCAACACAGACAACATACACACTCTGTGGTGTATAAGCACGCGATGATACTTATTTCCTCTGTGTTTTATTGTTTACTCTGTACACACTCGGCTCACACACTTTGTATGAGCGGTTTGTTTGATGGCGTGAGATCATGAGGTGTCCTAATCCTACAGGTTGACTAAACTCAAACTGGCTTTCAAAATCACATATACGAGTGTATGTGTGTGTGGGTGTAGTTGTTTGAGATCTGATCTTATAAAAGTTATAATCTTGAGAAGAGAATAATGTGTGGAGCTGTTTTGATTTATGTCTACGTGTGTTATTTGGCTGCTGAACGCAATTTATTGTTTCTGCCATCATTTTTCAGGCAGGAATGCCATAAATGCATTTGTTCTACCTTCACAGCTGTGTCATAAATAAAATTAAACATAAACATGTGTGAGTTTTGGACTACTTTTTGGAGAAAGCAGCCTTGATTTCTTACATCTACGTGAGTTTTTCTGAATCACACAATAACCTAAAAAATTATCTTTTTCTTTTTTATCCTGCTATTATTCTTTTAATATGTTTTCATGCATTTTTGTTTATTCTCATCGGATGGTGATTATGTCACACAAACAGTAGGCGTCTTGTGATGGTGTTGGTGTTTTCCCCGAGTGCCACAGGGCCTGCTGAGACTTGCCAGGGTGTGTGTATGCATGAATGTGCGTTTCACCTAAACAGACCTGTCTCATCAATGACAAGTGATTTGTCAGAGAGGAGGTAGAGATCATATTAAACAGGTTGTTGCACTATAGCGCGGTTCGTTTGTTGTCTTTAATAACCTTTAGTTGTCTGATGGTTTGTAATGGTAGCTACCTGCTGCAGGGATTTGTCCACATGGTGCGTTTGGGAAGTGATGTTTTCAGCTAAATACTGTAAAACAAAAGATGTGGCATGCTGTTGCTTCAAAAAGAAAAAACAAAAACAAAAAACAGGTGCGAACTTGGAAAAATATAACCCAGTTTAGAACTGGGCAGTGTTTTCCAGTGAATGTTTCACAACAAAGTCTGTGACACCTAAAGTGTCAGAGGTTAACACCCCCTCACTGCAGGTTTCCTGTTTGGGCCCCGGTGCTGGAGCTCTGTGTCAGTGCCAGCTCCCCGGTCGGCCTGCTGGAGGACAGCCGCTTAAAGCTGGCAGCCAGGCGGACAATGAGAAGCGGAACAAGCAGCGTACAGACCTGCTGGACGGTTTAGTCAGCAGTGCAGGTAAATCAGTTACAGCCTCGCCCTAAACACCGTGTATGAGGACGTTGTACTGTAAAGCCCGGAGTGTGTTTTTCTCCACCTGCTCGACTGTTCGCCCAGTTTTTTCCCCTGTGTGTTTTGTGTCACTTGGATGGCAATAACAAGCTTGCGTGTCTGTGCACGTTTCCGACACTTCCGTGTGGAGATTTGCTTTGCACAGAGTTGTACAGACAACAGCTATTTATCAGACTGGCTATAAATATCGTCTTGCTTCAAGTGGTTAGAGTGTCTGGAGATACTCCTGCAGGGCTCCTCCAGCTTGTTCATGCTCACCCCCCACACTGCTGTTCACGTTGAGGTGTTTTAGTAAAAACCCACCTGTCGTTGTTATGAACTGACATTTAGGTCTTGATGTGAAGGATGTAAAGAAGCTGTGTTAGTCACACACTCGTGTTGGTTGCTCTAGTTTTGCTGTTCCTGGCAGTAACTTAATCTCACTATCAAAGCAGACTTCAAACGTCACTTTGAAGAAATGTCTCGGTGTGCGCGTGCTAGAGTATCCTCTGTCTTGATGACGTGAAAAGGATCACATCAATATGTCCAGAGCTGCTGTAAGTTTAATGAGCAGGTTTTGCTGGTTGCACTGGAAACATTATGTATATTATCTTAAACACAAGACACAAAGGGACTTCACACCTGTCTTTGATAAAGTGTCTTTCACTCCGTGGGTTGGAGAGTTCGCCAAATTTTGACGCAAGTTTCTTGTTATGGTCAGTGAGGTGTCAGACAGCATGACTCAACATGAAACAAAGAAAAAAAAAAGGACTAAGATGTGAGAAAAGACCACTTAACAGTGAAGTGTTCCTTCATAGCAAGGGTCTTTAATTATATATATATATATATATATATATATATATATATATATATATATATATATATATATATATATATATAAAACAGCTGTTAGACCCACTCTATACAATTCCACACTCCTTTTATTAATGACTCCCTTGGGTGATTAAAGGTGTACTATTAATGACTTTGTAGGATTAATCGATTGTTTTGTAATTTGTATTAACGTATTAAGATATTAATGCCGGTAAGCTGCTAAGTGCTACAAAGATGTTTTGTAACCTTGGCCCACAAGACAAAGGGTCAAACAGTTCATGGGTGGGCCCTTCCTGATTAATTAGGCACACAGTATGGGGATTCATTTTAACACAATCCATAGAAATGTATAGAACAGAGTCTGGCGAAACTGATTCTCAAGATCTCTCTAATGTTCAAAGATGAAAATAAATGCACTACCCCAAGTAATAATTCGTTTGTGGGATCATTTTCTTTCAGAATTTGTTCAATTAGTTAGTTCAATGAGTTATTCGAGTTATACCTTATTCCACTGTGAACAATTCAGAATCAATGAGTGTGCAGTCAGAATTAATTTTGATAGACGAAGCAAAACATTTCCTAAAAGATCAATCTGTGAGTGAGACTTCAATCCTTCACATCCCGGTTATATGGTCATATATATATATATATACATATATATATATATGTGTATATATATATATATATATATATATATATATATATATATGTATATATATGTCTCTGTCATGTTGTGCCAAACAAATTTCCTTTCCCAGAAGGAGCTTTATGGACGTCTTTTGATATTATGATACTCAGATACTCTTTTTCATTTTCAGTGTCTGTATTGCTGAACTTATGTATATATGCTGGACCTGACGGGGAGGAGGCAAAAGAATGGAGAGTAAACAATCCTACATAAACACAACCATGCTCTTGATCATAATGCAGCATTCATCCAACATAAACTCACCTGCTGCCTGTGTGAAGGACCTTTTCTGTCTGTCCCAATTGTCAACATTTCATGAAGAGGATAAAAGTAATAAAACTACCAGATATGTTGGCTGTACAAAGTTAAATGGCCAAGAATGCTGCAGAAGCGCTGATAGAAATTTGTCTGAAATCAAGTTTTTCTATCAATGAAGGATAAACCTTTACAGCAGTGATTAAAGGTAAAAAAAAAAAAAAAAACAGACTCATATAAAGTAAACATTTTAATGAAAAGACATCATCGATCAATTTCATAAAAGCAAGTGGAAAATCCGTTTAACCCAGTTTCCACAAACAACTTTGACTCAGTAAGGGACGGCTTTGGTTTGACTGATTTAATATTCTGGCATCCTTTGCATCTTTTGCCTGTGGAAATGTAAAAAAAATGTGTACTGCTCCTCTCTATACCAGCTGGACCACTTGGGCAGAGTGATGCTGTAAAATATCTCAACTTCCTAAAATCTAGAGCCTTTTTTTTGTTTTTCTTAAAAACCTTTTTGTAAGACCTTATTTAGATGTGGCACCCCTTTTCTAACTTTGCTAACTTCAGGTTTTTTTCCCCCACAGTCTTTTAGACAGCTGTATGATACCTCACACATGGCAAGCAACACAAATAAAAGTAACAACTATCTTGAGGAAATGCTGAAGAATTAATTAATTAAAAAAAAAAAATCACTTATATATTATATTATATTATATTATATTATATTATATTATATTATATTATATTATATTATATAATAAACGCTGACCCTGCGATGGACTGGCAACCTGTCTAGGGTGTACCCTACTCACCAAGTGATTGCTGGGACAAGCTTCAGCTTCCCGCGACCCTTAATTGGGTTAAGTGGTTAAGCAAATGCATGGATGGATCATACAACGTCTAAAATGGCTTGTCAGCAAGAATGGCCGCTGTTTTTTTTTATTTATTTTTTTTAATTTTTTTTTTTATTTCACTTGTCAAGACAGTCAGCTGTGTTTGACTAGTGACTTATAAATTCTTCAGCTGTGGATCTCCCCTCACTTCTGTTACCTTGCCTGCATGTGCACATGTAGTGTGCCCCTGGATAAACAGAGGAGGAAAATAAAGTGCACATCTGCCAAATGCTCTCCTATTACTGAAGCCATACCTACCTGTCTGGGCTGTTTGAAGCTTGATGTCAAAATGACTTGCAGTCATTCCGTTGAGCTGTGGTGCTCAACCTCCCAGCAGCCCGAGGGGGAAAACGTTGCCACGCTGACAACAGATGAGCAGTCCTACGCATGCAGCAGCTCGTCCCCAACACCCCCACTAAGTAACGAGATGCGAGCATGGTTGTTAGCTGCAAAATGCATGTTCAAAACTGAGGTTGCTCAGAGGCACAGGGGTATGAGCGCCTAGCTGTCTCTCGAGGAAATTTGGAGGCTGTCATTTTGGTTTCTGTCAACAGGCGAGAACTCTGTGGTGTGTTTCAAAGGAAGCATCTCTGTAAAATCTGCTGTATATTCTCCTCTGGGAGCTAAGGTCGAAATGACAGTTGCAAAGCAGCCGTGCGATGCTGCTGCTTCTGACTACACCGTGCTCGAATAGTGTTTTATTTATTTATTTATTTACCTTGTGAGTCCACTTTCATGTGAGCTTTGTGTGTTATTCAGAGATGAAACACCTTGATGAATTTTGAATGCGGCTGCGCGACTCCGTCAGTGTAAGCAGACGCACAACTAAACAAAGATGTGGTAACACTGGATTCTGCACGAGTTGCCGAAGCAGTGGATGACAGTGATCTGCATGCATGCCCAAACCTGAACTGATCCCCTCCTCTGCTTGAACCCTGCGGAGCCAAGAGGAAGCTGGTTCTTATCAGGGAGGAGGACAGGAAGATACTGAAAGGGGAAAGAGTGGGGGTGGGGGTTTGTGGGTTTACATGGTGCTTTACAGATTTTCCCTCAACGCCAGCTTCCTTCATGTTAAGTTTACTGCTTTGAGTTGTTGTTACTTTAGCTGTAAATGTGTTTGCAGTTACATGATATTATATTCAACTCTGTTTTGTGTGTTTTCTGTGGTTTTTTTTGTCAGAATCCAAAGGCAGAATGTTATCATTTAATAGGTTAGGTAGCATTTTTCCACTATGCTGTCTGTCTCCTTTTTACTACAATCATTATTTCAAGCTGCTCCTTTGTCAGCTGGTTTGTGAAAGTCAGGTGGAACCATCATCCACCACCGGTCGCTGAAATGCAGTTATCACACTTTATATTTAGCCCTGCGCCATAATTATCCATGAATCTAGAGCATAACAGAGAATAAGTGGAAAGATCTGCAACTTCAGTAATAAAGTCACTTTTTCTATTTCATTGGCGTCTTTTATTATCTCATAGATATTCTCATATCCTTCCCAGAACCGTGGAAATGATCTCCTCCAGCATCTCTCACCACTAGCCGAGCAGTATGGCTCCTGCTCCTCCTTCCAGAGAGGACACCAGCAGCTCATTAGCACTGCGCTGGAGGCTAACGCCGACATAGATACCCGCCGACTTCAAACTTGAACAAAGCAGGCTGAGCAGCACTCCACCAGTACTCCACAGTCCCGGTTAAACTTCTGAATAAATCGACATCAGAGGATCTATTTGTGAGCTAAGAGGACTCGTGCCAGGATGGCACATGTCCAGGACAGTGACATTGCCACAGTGTACCGGCATATGGACTGAGAATTTGGACCATGTTCTGCCTCTGATTTAGGGCTTTGGTGGCAGAGCTGGACCGTTAAGCTCTCCCACGCTCAGACAAACCTCGACTCTGAGCCATGTATCTTCTGTCGGCCCTAAGCATCGTCTGTGGATTGATGCTCCATGTTTGTTTTAGTGCACTCAACGCTCACTATTGTGTCCCACGAAACACCATTCCCTACCAAAGTGAGTCACACATTTTTATATTCTTAAAGCTGATAACATTAATATCAGAAGTTTCACAAGTTTAATGCACTGTATGAATTTTGATATTATATCTAGGCTGTATAATCAAACTTCTAAGGCTGCTATATATTTTCTCTCTGATGCCAGCAGGGACAAGTTTATTAGTTTCTCACTAAATTAGCATTTTGCTTTTTGCTTTGAGAGCACTTCTCCGAGTGCAGTCAGTCACAGCTGCTAAGATGTCAGTGCAGTAATGCAGATTTTCCTCCGTAGATGGTCTGAAGTTGTTCAGAGAAGACGGCATTTTCAACTACTCGACGATGCTGATCAGAGATGACCTGGGCGTGTTGCTGCTGGGGGCAAGAGAGGCCATCTATGCTCTGGATATCAACAACATCTCAGTCAAAAAGGCCACGGTAAGAACTGCTGCTGAGACAAGTTGAAACGATGATAGTCAGTTAAAATCTCCACAAGAAAAAAAAAGCCATATGCATAAAAAGATTGAAGCTAAAACCTATAAAGTTAACGAAATGTAACGAGGTGGTGCAGCTCGAATTCACGTTTCAATCTTTTAATGCTTCTCAGGTCTGTTAACAAGTTATTCCAGCTTTCTCATCAAAAAATATTTTAGTCTTGTGCTTTGAACAGATTCATGCCAGATGATCTAAGTGTCCTTGCTTGTTCATGGGTTTTAAACGACAGGAAAGTGACTGATAGTGGTGCAACTGAAGCAGCATGAGAAACTATGCACATCCTTACTATTTTAATTCTTTTCCTCCAGAAGAAATAAAAGGGTAAGTAGAAGTCAGAAGCTGCGCTTGATTAATTGACCATCAGTAAGTGTAAGCGTTGCTGTAAAAGCAGATTTTTTGCTCATCCTTCTTATTAAGGTGTGTGTGTGTGTGTGTGTGTGTGTGTGACATTTTTGCAATCATCCTGGAAAAAAATGCAAAACAAACGCTTCTTCATATCAGACTCTACATGCCTCAGTTACTATGTTTATATTAAAGGGACACCGTGTAACTTCTGACCCAAATATTAGCCTAAGGTGAGTGATAATGGATGATTTCTGAGGTAAACATACAGTGCTTGACGCTGTTGGCACTCTGGGGGGCTGCCAGACAGCAGAGCATGTGTGGTTTGTCTGGAAAGGTCAGCAGAAGAAAGTGTCTTCTCTTGTAATACGAACATGACAACACAGCCGTCAACTATGGCCTCCAGTGTTTGCCAAAGTTCTCTAAGTCAAATGTGAAGCCGTTTGTCTGGCAGTTAAAGCTGGGCTGTTAATGCAGTCGTGCAGCAGGACAATGATCCCAAGCTCAGTGACAAAACTAAATCAGAACAGCTAAAAAAAGAAATGACTGTGTCGAAATGACTCTGGTATAAGTTCAAGTCTTAACCTGAATGAAATTCTGCATAAACAAATGTCCACAAATGTCAGTGAACTGAGCCAATGCTGATGCTGATGATGTCACCAAAGAAATGATGTGCTCTATTATTAAAGGTGAGAAACACGGCTCTACAGCCCGTTGAATCACAGCACGTACTGTTTCTGCACTGCTTCTTCCATTTTGTCAGATAGAGTATAACACAATGTAATATGGCACTTTTTGTTAATCTGAAGTTGTATTTAATTTATATAGGATCTAGTCAGAGCCAAATATATATATATGTGTGTGTGTGTGTGTGTGTGTGTGTGTGTGTGTGTGTGTGTGTGTGTGTGTGTGTGTGTGTGTGTGTGTGTATGTAAATATATATATATATATATATATATATATATATATATATATATATATATTCTTTTCATATCTTGGAATATACAACCTATTAAATGGAAAGGAAAACAATTCAAGAGAAACTGGAGCTGCAAAAGAGTGTGAGTCAGAGGGTGAAAAGAGGTGCAGCAGTGATAGATTATGTGAAGAAAATAATGCACTTCTAAGCATTCAAGGATTAAACGCACACTTGTGGTCTGCCTAAAATTGATTAGGAAATTGTAAATGATCATAATATGGTCTCTTTTCAACATCTGATATATGATTATCAGATTTTTTTTTTAAAACTAAAAACCTGGTTTTTGTCAAAGCTCATGACTCGGTGGGTAAATGTCAAGAGCAAACATTACAATCCGTCTTGTGCAATCATTGTGCAAGATTTTCTTTCAGTCATTTTTTTTTTCTTTCAGAAAATGATGATTAATAGTTTGTACTTTACTCAGTGATCTGACAGAGGGATGGTGCTTATCTTACAGTTGTAACTGTGGAGGGACTGGCGCCTCAGCAAACAGGTGCTCATCTTTAGAGAGCTTTGACAGGTCTTTATGTTAGACAAACACCTCATCAGTGTGATTGTTGCTGGATCAGTCCTGTGGGGTTGCAACACCATCCCTGCATGCTTTGACAAGACCCTTCTCCTTCTGTTGATGCAGGCGTACTGGCGAGTGACGGAGGAGAAGCAGAAGGAATGCACATACAAGGGAAAACATGCTGAGGTTGGTGCAATGTCTTTGGCTTCCAGGGTTAGGGTCTAGCCTTAAAGGATGACCGCTCACTCCCTCAGGCTGTTTCTCTGTACCTTTGTAAATCATTTATGTGGGAGTGGTTTTTTTTCTCCTTTTCAAGCCTTTGCATAGAACTCCCTTTGATGTGCTTTGCTTATAGCTTTGTACTGAATGTCCAAATAAAGGCAGGAGAAGAAAAATCATGTGCACATCCCTGACCCTTTGGCCATCAGCTTAGCTCCAGGCAGCCTGCTCTGTCACTGTATGTGTGTGTGGCATGTTTGTGTTTTTGGTGGCTGAACTAACAAAACTCTGACCTTGGCATTCTCTCTGCTGGATCTTGTTGCAGGTGGAATGCCGCAACTACATTCGTACCCTACACAGTGTAAATGACACTACACTTTATGTGTGTGGCACGAATGCTTTCAGTCCTACCTGTGACTACATGGTGAGTATTCTGCCAGTCATGAGAAATTTACAAACACTTTTACCTTTATCTTTTGTTTAATCTGAGAATGTTCATTGATTCATTGAGGTACTGATGATGACGACTTTTTGTTGATGAAGATTTATTGGTAGATGAAGATTGATTTGTTGGCTTGTTCTCCTCAAAAATATGTCAGATATCCAATTCTTTTTGACTAATTGTATGAAATAGCGCAGAATTGTAGATCTTTTCCCAAATAGAAGTGAAACCTGGTTAAATGATTTCAGGGAGTCTATTTTGTGTTGCGGATTAGTACTCTAATAAATAATTACAGTATCAGTACAGCACAGGTGGGACTGACTTTAAATAAATATCATTCCTGTAATAAAGTGATTTAGCAGCCAGTTTCTTAGTTTGACTCCAACCAGTCTATTTCTACTGGTGTCTGAAACTGTGTGGGATTTTGTTAGTACAATCAGTACTTCTTATATTCTTCATGGGACTATTTGATAATATGTGAACTGATTGCACTTCCCCACTGTGATACATGAAACATCAGAACATCATGGCCATTTTGTTTCTGACTGTCAGTCATGCTTCTGTGTCTGTAACACACATGGCAGCACTCAAAACAAGAGTGAACATCAACATGGAAATATTGTAGTGGTTTTGGCACAGTTCTGGAGGGCTCTACCCAGATTTATAGCTATGTTGCTCATTCCAGTGATGCACAATCCTTATACTTCATACATCATTCTAATGCTGACTAATCAGGCTTTCTGATGATGTGTAATACTACACCATTTAGAGAAATAATTGACCAAACATTTCCTTATTTGTTTGTTCTGAATTTACAATAGTTTGTTGATTTTTGTAAGATTGATTTAATTATGTAACCTTAACCATAGAGGCCTCATTTGCTAGTAAAACCTTGGTAAAGAGGTAAACAAGAAGAGGCCACAAATAAGAATGATTACGATAAGAATAAAAAAATAACATGAACACTGAAATAATGAAAATCCATCAAAATTAGTTATAAAACTGCAGACTTTATCTAAATGTCAGCTACACTATGAACAGCTGGAATAAGCACCAAAGTAATGTGAGTGGAAAATAAATTGGAGGGGGGGGTGCATGTGGCTGTGCCCAGTGAACAGATCCAGAAGGTCATCAGGTTCTGGTTTGCATATCAACCCTCTGTCTTTAACCACTTCCTGTCAAGCCATTGTCAAATAAAGGTTACCAGATGATAAAAAAAGACTCATTTTAAGTAAAACATGTCAGCACTTCCACTCAGCTCCAATATAAGTCCACAGTGATGAAACTACAGATCTTTAAAAAGCAGCTGCAATGAAATGTACAAGGGCATTATCTCTCTGTACTTTTTTTTTTTTATAAAGGATTTTCCACCCACAGCAGCATGTAAACTGCTTGCCTGAACATTGAGAGAATTTGACCAGGTCTTATCATGGCCGGCAGTGAGATACATATGGGACTTTTCATCCAGTTAGGAACATTCCTAAACCAAACAAAACATTTAGTGTAGACTGATAAACAGCATCTAAGTGTGTTAGGGTTGCAACCAAGATAAATATGCATGTTGGAGATTAGCTCTACTTTAGCCTGTAAACTGTTGCCTTCTACCTTCAGTATCCTGTCTGAATAAAACAATGCAATTTCTCATATTTGTACTACTTTAACTTTTTATTTCCTCCCTTTTGTTTCCGACAGACGTTTGCTAATGGGCAGCTGACGCTGAAGGGAAAGCCAGAGGAGGGAAAAGGGAAGTGTCCTTTTGATCCCTTTCAGAGATACTCCTCCCTCATGGTTGGTGAGTGTCTGAATCAACTTTGCTGCCAAAAGGAACAAGGCAGAGAAAAGTGCTGATGGTTCAGTGTGAAGTGTGCGCTATAGTTGTGTGCACGTATCACTTTGCACAAACCTTCTACTCCAACATGCATCAAGATATCGCTCGCTGATCATGTACTGCATTCTGATGAATTTAGTCCATTAGTAAGCATATAAATGCTTTATTGTTCCAACTTAATATGGATAATGGATTTCTGGGATTGTTTACCTCTCTATTGTTCCCGCCTAACAGGAAATGACCTTTACTCTGCTACATCCATAAACTTCTTGGGTTCTGAGCCTGTGATTCTGCGCAGTTCAGACATGGCTCTCCGCACAGAGTTTAAAAGCTCCTGGCTCAGCGGTGAGTTCCTGCAAACTCAAGCATTTTCTGTCCTGTATAATAATCTACATAACGTAGTATTTAATGCTTAATGCTGGTCTACTCTATCCTGAGCCTGTGTTTGACATTGTTACATTTCAGAGCCAAACTTCGTCTACATGGACTTTGTGCAGGAGAGTTTTGGGAGTCCTGGTGGGGACGATGATAAAGTGTATTTGTTCTTCAGTGAGAATGCCATGGAGTACGACTTCTACAGCAAAGTCGCTGTGTCACGAGTGGCCCGGGTCTGCAAGGTATGATGAAACTTGTATGTGCAAGACCTCCGTCCTGGTCCAGTCTGACACGGGTCTGGTGGTTGTAAGAGGGACTGTGTGCACATCATGGCGTGTTCTGTGTCTGTGTTTAGGGAGATATGGGCGGCCAGCGGACGCTGCAGAGGAAATGGACGTCGTTCCTGAAAGCTCGTCTGGATTGTTCCTTCCCTGAACCCAGCCTGCCCCCCATTGTCCAGGATGTCTTCCTGCTGAAGCACAAGGACTGGAGGAAGAGTGTCTTCTACGCTGTCTTCACTCCGCAGTCGTGAGTGTTAAAGCTCAAATCCTGTGTTTTTTATTTACTGACTAAAACCACCTCAGATTTAATGCCATTTTCATTGCATTTGAGTGTTTCACTACTTGTATTTGGGTTTGCTTATAAATATGTGGTGCTGTGTATTAAGGAGCTTGCCCCAGGTATCAGCAGTATGCGCATATAGCCTTTCTGCGATTCGAGACATTTTTGACGAGGGAAGGTTTAAGACCCCTGTTGCTGTGGAAACGTCACACGTGAAGTGGGTTATGTACACGGGAGAGGTGCCAGTCCCCAGACCAGGAGCGGTGAGTTTCTAAAGAGTTTGTCGCTGAGAGGAGTTCAGGTTGGAAAGACATCATGAGCACATTGGAGGGAAAAAAATCTCAACTACTGTTATGTGTTTTCAGTGCATCGACAATGTGGCACGTAAAATGGGGATGAATCGTTCTCTGGACCTTCCAGACAAAACCCTTCAATTCATCAGAGACCGTCCCCTGATGGATGACGCTGTTCGTCCGCTGATGGGGGCGCCGCTGCTGGTCAAGAGGGGAGCCTTGCTGACTCGAATTGTGGTGGACAGCGTGCTGGCTCTGAACGGACAGACATATGACGTTATGTTTGTCGGCACAGGTAAAATGGTTTTTACTAAAATAAAAAAAATTTTAAAAAAAGAGCAGATGTGGAAGCAATCAGAAAATAACACAATTACTCGACTCAACCAGCATCCCTCATCCTCTGTTGACGCAAAGAAATATGACTTTCCCTTTCTCATGCTCAACCAGTTTAAACTTTATAATTTACTGGCTGACTCATCTTTAATGACACTACAAGCCAAAAGATGTTGATCAGTATGTGTGTGTGTGTGTGTGTGTGTGTGTGTGTGTGTAATGTGCCGTCTTTGTTAACACTTTTCTGTCTCTTTTACAGAAAACGGTTACATTCAGAAGGCTGTCAACTACGGTGGGGAAATGTTCATCATCGAGGAGATTCAGGTGTATGAAAACCCTGAACCTATCAGTGTCTTGCGCCTGTCATCTCACAAGGTAACAACAGGTTTATTACACAGCAGTCAAAACAACTGCTTATTACAGTGATTGCAGCAGAATCTCGCCTCTAAGGACAGATATGTCCAGGAATGTGATAAATAATAAGCCTCTTGTTCATTTATATTGTGTTTGTTTTAAATGATAGGGCCAGCTGTATGCTGGTTCAGAGTTTGGTGCCACCCAGATGCCGGTCAGTAACTGCGGCCGCTATGAGTCTTGTGTGGACTGCATCCTGTCCAGGGATCCTTACTGTGCCTGGGACATCTCCTCTACACAGTGCTCCTCTGTTGACACATTATCTCCATCTTCAAAAACTGCAATCCAGAGTCTGAAAGACGGAGACGTGGCTCGGTGTCCTCTGCTAGGTGCATTTATTTGCCTTGTCTGGTTGAATGGGTTACTGGAAAGTCATTGTGAATAAGCCCCAGCAGTTTTACGAGCATGAAGTTGGATTAACTTTGTGTTTGCTTTTTAGATCCAGTTGTGGCCGTCGACTTGGCCCTTGTTCCAGGGAACAACATCCAGCTCCTTTGCCAGCCTCATTCCAACCTTGCACAGACGCACTGGCGATTCTCCGACCAACAACTTCACCCCAGTAACAAATACTACATATACAACGGAGGCCTCTTGGTCCTGAATGCATCTGAACCGGATGCTGGTGTGTACAGTTGTGACTCAGTCGAACAGATAAACAGCAGAACATACAACCGGACCGTGGGAGTTTATAATTTACATCTCCACTCTGACCCAGAAGTACCGGTCAGCCCTACCGTAACAGTATACACAAACTTTATTCACACTTTGAGTACAGCTACACCAGAGCCTGACTCAGGCTCAGGCAGTGAGGAGCCATTGTCCCCCGAGAGTCAAAGCAACTCTGGCAGGGTAAGTCAATTGGAAGTGGCTGTGGCTCTGCTGTCGCTGCTTTGTCTCTCTTTGATGGGGGTCATATTGTGGATCTGGATTCAAGGGCATTGGAAGTGTTTCCCGTTTGTGAAGAGCTCCAGGGACCATGAGGGAAGAAGAGAGTCAGCGGACTATATGCACATCCAGAACAGAACTTCAGAGATAAAGCTCCTGGGGCCTGAGCTGGGGAGACATTGCAGTGCCAACAATAATCACTCTGCTGTTGACTTCAAAGGAAACGGGGAGCACCACTTCCCACCTATGGCCAACATTTCTAGTCTGGATGGTCTGGGATACATACATGATGAGTCAGAGATCTGACTCTGCAGAGGCTTCAGTCCAACCAAAGCACTAAGTATCTTCTATGGGTGTACTTTCTCTAAGAGACGGTCCTCACAAGCAGCTTGTACATAAGAAATTCTTTTGAATTGGTGTCGTCACAGCCAATTTCCTACAGTCATGCTCACCCTCTAATCAGGCAGCTGATGTTCACTGAGAACACGTGACGTGGAATTTTTGTTCCAGAAACTCTTTGAACATCATGTTTATATATATATATATATATATATATATATATATTTTGTATTATGACAAATTATTATTTCAATGTGTAATATTATGTACAGCCAATGTCAGAGTCATGACTATTTATTTGTCGCAGCATTTCATACTGGGAATAAATCTTGTACATACTGTTGTCAACAATGAACAAGTAGTGTTGTGACGCCCAAATTCCCAAGGACATTTCATTTTATGGATTACATAAAATATCATTTACCGGTCAGTCTGAGAATACTACAGCGTGTAGCTGTGGTGATGCTTCACCAACCTGGGCTACTTTTTCATTTTCTTGTCGCGCTTCAAAAAAGGGGTACACCTCCGCTTTCAGGCATTGCAAAGATGCTCATACAGTCATATAAAACCATAGTCATACCTCTAGCCTCCATTTATAAAAAGTAACAAACTGTTATTCCAGTAATCTGTCAAAAGTTATGGTGAACTCTTGCAACCAGGGTTTTTTTTTTGGGTGGGGTACAGGGCTACATTTCAAATTCCATGCATACTGTAGTCTTACCATGAAAATACAAAAATGTCATTGGAATGTACTGTAGAGGTGTGGGTGTATTTTTCAGCTGAGAGGCTGAAGACTGGGAGCCAGACTTTAAAAACACTGCCTTGTTTACAATAAAAAAATGAATAAAAGTGTGACAGGAGTGTGGCGTGCATCTTGCGGACTCCCTTTCACAAAGCCAGTGCTCAAAGTGACATGTTTGTTGTCCTGATGAATCCGGAAAACAATCCTCGTGGTTTGTAGGCAGGGACAAAAACACACCGTGACTCTACGGTGAGGAGCTGGCTCGTTTTGGTCAGTTAGGAGTTTCTCTTTTCTTTGTCTTCCTGCTGTCAAAAACAGCAACACAGAGCTGCATTGTGTTTCATCTCAAACAAGAACTGCAGATATGAAAAGGGTTGACGCGGGACTTTGCTCAATTATTCATCAGCACAGCAAAAGGAAGTTGTCATAAACAGAAATGAGGATAAATATTGCTCTAAGGGAATGGAAAAATAAAATATTGCTACTGGTGCTGCATAAGTCTGTTATTTGAGGGATCCTCATCCTGCTTTAATACCACATGCCAGCTGTGGCTTTAATTTATTACAGAAAAAGCAAAAAGAACCTAAAAACCTTTGTATGTTTTGTTTAAGCTGCTCTTTTGTTTGTTTTCCTCGTGATTTAAAAAGGTTTCCTCTTAGTTTCAGCTGTTCTGAGTTATTCTGATACTCCCAGCTTTTTGTTCTAATCCCACGCTCACTTTCAGATATTTCTGAATATATCAGCCTGACAGCAGCACGTCTGCAGCTGGATATAATGGAATACACCACAGAGGAAGGCGTTTTCTTCGAAAATTAGAAACAGGAATTGGCAGTGAGGAAGTCAGCTGGAATGAATGAAGGCCCTTCAGTCCAAAACTGGACCTGTTCTTCTAAATTTGCATGTAAATGTTTGTCACCCGGAATACACTAATCCTACAACAGTGGTACTACTCTATAGAAAAATGTACTGGAAACTACTATGAGCCCTATGCTACTCACTTCCAGTCTCACCATTGAAATGTATTCTATAACCAAGCAGAAAAGACATACGAGTGTGAATACAAATATTTATTGAAATATTTTTAGATGACTAAACATTTCCATTTGACCAAATAAAAAAATAATAAAATAATTAATTTGGCAGTTGGCCATGAAGGACACTTTTGTAACAAGAATAGTGTGAGGCAGCCACCCCTATCTTCATGAAGATTTCCACTTCATACAGACCATTGCAGGCTTAAAACGGGCATTACCCACATGAAGCACATGCTGGTTGGATTGACAGGATGAGTCCAGTCCAACATTAAACTGCATTTTAACAATTTACACATGCAGGATTTAACTCAGTCTGTTGCTGTTAGTAACAAGAGGTCAGTTCATTTAAAAAGACTGAAGCTTGATTAGTTTATATCTGGCAGCAGGATGCATGCAAGCATGCTGCAGTCATTAAGCACAAATTATGTTATTTGGGGTTAGTGAAGTAACTAAAACATTGACAAGCTGCAAGGCTCTCATTACAAAAAGCAGTGTAGGTGTAGAACAGAAACTGAGAAATACTGAGGCACAATACAACACAATATGTAGTTTGGGTGTGACTCTTCAGTATCAAAATAATGGAAAGAAGCAAGTGTTTTGGCACGCTCGCGCTCAGTGAGTAATTACACAAGAGAGTTGCTTCACTGAAGCATAAGTCCAGTTTTACAAAAGGAAAAAAAAAAACTTTTTTTTTTTAAGGCGTAAGTCAAGCAAGACATTTAAAAAAAAAAAAAAAATGCAATAAGGCGCAATGCAAGACATCACAGGCAAGCATGGAAGCATCAAGTACAAAGTCTAAAAAAGATTAACAAAGTCCAGCCGGAGTGCACAAGAGACTTCCACCGTGCAGTGTCTAGACTGTATATGAAAGAAAAAAAAAAAAAAAAAAACACACCTTCTTCTCCATTTAACTACAATACCCAGCATGCAGCTCTAGCATCACTCAAAATCTTTCCACCATTAAGGTCCATAAGGCACTCGTTATTCTCACACTTATTATGGAACTTCTCACACTTTTTTTCACTTCTTTCCAAATGAGTAAGTGCAACACACAACTTACCAACCAAATCCTTCCTTTAGGCATTAAAACTATATTTCAGATTTTTTTTTATTATTATTAACTATATGTAAACAAAGTTAATATGGAAGGATGCACTTTGTAGATAATCTTCCAGTTGGTTTTCATTTGCTTTGTTGGCAATACATAATGAAAAAAACAAAAAAAACAAAACAACACCCATATAATTAACAAATTTAAGGGTGAAGTGCAGTGGTGTTTTGAAGTGTTTTCTTCTGCAGCATAAAACTGACAAGTCATCTGTCGCCATCTAGAGGTGACTTGTAGCCATCACCAGTGACTGTTGTCGGGGTAGCTCGGCACGGCGGCAGGATACTGGGGCAAACTTGGGCCCTGGGCTGTCTGAGCGACAGCGTTGAACCCAGCTTCCCTCACCGGTGCACTCTTCCACAGTCCAGTGCTCCACTCTTCCTGAGCGCGCGCCAGACTACCGCCGCCACCTCTGTACAATCTGTGCACCTATACCATGCAACATATAGAAGAAAACAAGTTATTTACTTGTTTTTGTTACCATTTTTAAGCATCTTTGTAGCATCAAAGTAAATAAAAAAAAGTGTGAGCACTATTCCAACTTTAGTTTTCACTCACCTTAATGAGAACCAATGCCATTAAAGCAGTCACCACAGAGAACAGCAGAGTTGTGATAAGCATCACTATAGCGGAGCCCACATTTTGGCTGAAAAACATCACTGTGGCAATCCAGCCGCTTTCATGCGTCGGTGAGAGTGAGATGGAAGTAGTAAGGGTTAGTGTATCAGACAGTGGACACACAGCAAAGTGAACATCATACAGGTGTAATCCAAAGTTACGAACGAGCAATTAAGCGGTGAGAAAATGAGATGCAGCGATAAACAGCAAACTGATAATCAACCGACTAATTAACACACTTCGAAATGAAAAGGGAAGAATGTTATAAGCATGTTTGCTACTTGAATTCTTGAAAGCGTGCTCTATGTTGCTGCTGAATAGTAATAATGAATAAATCAAAAGAGTTAGGAAAGGGGTAAATATTCATATGTTCATATTTGTAGTGTGTGTTTGTAAATGTATTTATAGATTTTTTTTGTGTGGACTGAAATGTGGATTTTCAAGACCCTAGAGGTACACAAAAATGGTTTACAGCTCATGTGATACACATAAAAGTACTCAAAGTTAAACATAAATTACTTTACAGTTTATAAACTATATATTACACACACACACACACACACACACACACACACACACACACACACACACACACACACACACACACACACACACACACACACACACACACACACACACACACGAGTCTATTTTCTCTCTATAGGTCTCGCTCCAAGTGGAGGGGTTCAAGTATGTTGAGGTCTTGATCACAAGTGTGGGAATAATGGAGCAGGAGATGTTGAGGGGGACTGGTGTGGACTCCACAGTGAGGCGGTCTGTCACAGTGAACAACGATCTGAGTGAAAAGGCAAAGCTTTTGCTTCATCAGTTGATCTGGGACAAGCTTTGTGTTATTTGGGAATAATACGTTGCCGAACAGAAAGAAAGTCTGTGATATTTTAGGTCTACAGTGATTTAGAGAAGCTTAATTTGCTTCTGCTTTGCGTTCTGATTGGCAAAGCGCACATTTTTAATATTTCTTGATGACATTTATTTAATAGTGGGAAGCCAAATCCCGATTAAGAGTAAAGTCCAATTAACTGTGCAGGCCTACCTGTAGACATAATATACCGACTACAGACTGTCCTTTACAGAGAGACAAAGGATCCACATCCCGTGTCCACTCCACAGATTTTTATCCCTGAATGCAGATTGCTGCATCTATGTTTCAATCACTCCCATCCACTTTAAGACACTGGATTTAAATGAAGGATGAGAACAAGTATTTGTCATTTAATTACTTTTGTTTTTTCTTTTCAATTATTAAAGTCTTTGCTCAATTTACTAATTAACTTGTCATATCCTCACCATTTTCGTTTTATTAGGCAAACCCCTCAAGGGCAGTTTGAAATCTCCACATAGTTAAAAAGACTTTTATTTCTGTAAAAATTAATCAACAAACTTAAAAAACACAGAAGCCACTTTTTAATTAACTGTATATTAATTTGTTGTATTTGATGCCAATTGTCATTTTGTTGAAGTTAGTGCGTGAGAAGGTTCAACAGTGGGACCAAACAGTTCTATTATCTAATATCTAAAGACTATTGTTTATGATAAAGATATATATATATATATATATATATATATATATATATATATATATATATATATATATATATATATATACACACATACATACATACATATATATTTGGAGTCTTTTTCTTTAACATTAATACATACTTCTGCTCCAAAATAATTTTGATCAGTAATGTTTCATGGGGTGTCGGTAAAAAATAAACAATGTCAATACAATTTTGTGAGTGACAACACAAGTGTTGACATGTTGAGGATTTATGGTTTAGTTACTTTATGCAATGGGACTTTCTGCAAATCAAACAAGCAAAAAAAAATTCAAAATGGCTAAAAAAAACTTAAGCACAGTGGGTTACCTTTAAATAAGTCATCACCTTGTCTCTCATCTCATGTTTACATTCAACATTAACACAATGAAGGTACAATAAACTTGGTGATGAACCGCCTGCTCAGAAAACAACAAACAGCAATGAAATGCCATAAAATGTTTTTATTCTATTAATACTGTTATACCTACATTCAGTTAAGAGACAGTAACGAGGGACGGGAGTCCATGTTTGTACAGAATAGGATGAGGTGGGTGAGAGTAGTGTACGAGCACTTTATATGTGTGAAAGACAATAACAAGGTGTGTGTTTTTAAACAGCTTTTATATACTCTGATGTTTAAAGGCTTTTTACATTTTTTTTCTTAAATGTTATCTTTATAATATAAAGCACTTTATGTTGCTTTGGGCATGAAAAGTATCTCATAAGCGAAATCTGATTTGATAAAACGTAGAGTAGTGGCTTACCACATCTATAGCGAATGGGAGCCGTTAAGCGTTGTGGGGCGAATGCGTCATGTTGGTATCTACTGTAGTGTAAACAATAGTTTATTCCTTTCATTCATTGTGAGTTGGGACATGAAGCACTGCTGCAGAAAACATTCTGAAATGCCAGAAAGGAAGAAAATACTATGGAACCTTATTTAATTAAATCCAAGACATGGAAGAAGACCGATGACGACATCCTGGCCTAACTAGTCTGTGATGCGAGTGCTGACACAGCAGATCAGTTTAGAAATGATGAATCCTTGGAAGATCGTGTCCAATTTACAAACAGATGGGTGAAGGATCTGCATAGCTTTAAACTGTACAATAACAACATGGTGACTTTTGTACGCGAAGCTAAACTTGAGAGGAGCTAGCTGTAGCTAGCTTACACTGGCCGTAGCAGATGTTGTTGTTTCTAATGTAAATATTTGCAGCAAGAGTGTCAGCTAAGCAAAGATGCAGTGTAGTGGTTCATTTTCATTTATTTTTTTTAAACAGTAGTCTATACAAGGTGAAGGATACTAACAAAACATAAAACAATGTCAGTAAATGTCAGTATATTTAAAGTGTCCTATTTATAAAACTTACTCCCTTGTTGGTCCCAGTTTTAAACTTTTTATTTGTTACATAAAGCATGACTCAGATATTACACAGGTCTAGACATTTTGCTCAAAGATATATTATTAATATTAGGTCTCATATTTGGCGACCTTGTCTTTTCCCCCAAGCAAGACGGCGGTGAAAAGTTACTCTTTTCTCCTTTTCTATCAGGCAAAGTGTTGGAGCGCCCAATAATACAGCAAATCAAAACCATTTTGTGGTCTAAATTGACACCAAAACAAACACATAAACCGATCGCAGTATGATCACAGATATGCTAAATATTACCAGACGTTACAGCAGATGCCAACATGTCGGAAATGACTTGTGATTCACAGCTGATAATATGAAATTCTCATTCCTATCATGTTACCATCAACACATGTAAAATGCAAGAGTGTGAAAAAACAAGTCTCCAGATGAAATGCTGATGATAACCAACAACATTTATAGGATCTTTGCTCAAACTCACCAAGTTCCCCAACCAGAGATGCCTAAAGTCTGAATGAATGCCAAGACGCACTGGAGGAAAAAGATGAAGAAGAAGGCCATGAAGTTGAATGAGCTATCAGCCCTGTGAAGTAGGAGAACAAACAAAAATTATACTGAAGAAAACACAAAAGCATAGATATGCTCTCATTTTTTAGTGATTTATTTAACAAATACATATTAAGAAAAAATTTCATCCAGATTATATCGTATAATAAGATTTCTCTAAGATTTCTGTTTCCAAATCCTCTATTCAGGGAACAGAAATTGGATGACAAAAATCAACTTCATTTATTAAATATTAATTTAAAAGACAAAAAAGTAGTTTTTGCTCAAACATTGACTTGACATTTTACCCAACACGGAATTTAGCACCAACTACTGTATGGTAAGTTTAACATACTGTCTCCATCAACACCCTGAAGGCCAATAATTCTAGCTTTTGCTAGATTCAACACTTCTCATTATGAAGCTAAGTAAATGCAGCAAACTGTAGTGACAAGTCTCATCATGTCGACTATCCAGTTTACAGTGCCAAGACGAAGCATGTGGACCATTGGGAATGACTAAGCCCTCTGGATTTCTTTATCCGACAATGTGATATGACCTTGGTTAGAGGCATAGACAAACCCAATGAGCTCAAGCTAAAAGCACACAGCATCAGGCCTTTTGTTCTGAACGTACCTATTAAAATATATTTACTATGCAAATGGAAGAAGCAAGCATGCAATCGGATTTAATAACTGGCTTCACTTCCATTGGCAACAATAACCTCAAACAAGAATTTCTGGGGGTGGACAATTAGACATACAAATTTTTGAAGGAGTGTTGGAGCACTTTTGCTTGCAAGCCTGTTTCAGTCAAGCTAAAGTGTGAGGTTATGTGGAGAGAAACAACAGTGGTTCTCTTCGTGTCATATCATGGCTGCCCTACTCTTTATCCGGGCAGTAAACAACCTGATAATATCGTCTTGTTGATCTTCTGTCCTGGTTACAATGTACTGCTCATTGGACCTGTATATCATGTGAAACTAAACAAATGTTAAAAACTAAAAACACATGAATCACCTTTTCTAATAAGACTGCCCACATCCCAGATTCCCAGAATTTACTGCTTCTTCCTTCCTCTTTCCCATCCTTACTTAAATTTCAGTACTCCTCCACGTAATGTGAACTTTACATCTGTGTTTGTCCCACCTTCCATCTAGGGAGCAGATGCCTGGCATAAAGAGGTTACAGCCCCGAAAAGTGGCCGATCATGTTTGAATCTGGAATGTCATCTTATCTCACTCTGTTCTGCTTTCCTATCAAGCAACTGTCTAGTGAAGATTAAAATGCTTTTGTAGTGTTGATCATGAAAGTAGAGGAAAGCTGTTCTGCACTGTGTCCAACATTGTGGTGAAAAAATTAACAAAGTTCATATAATACACACATTTTTTAACGTTTGACTGAAATGTGCAAACAGATGAGGAAAGCTACTATAATGAACATCTGTATGATCAGTAGTTTGATCATCCAGATGTCCAAGCTACTGAAAAAGTCTTCCCAATGATTCAGTTTTTCCCCATTCATTTGCTGACTCTGGCACATTCACGGTTTAATTTTAAAACATTTTAATTTTAAAACATCTTAATTTAACAGAAATTAATTGAACAGAAATGTTGTTTAATGTGCATTTTCCTCATCAGAAAACTAAACTGACTAAATCTATTTTTTTAAACTTACAATAAATGCTGAAACAATCATGCCAAATGTTGAAATATATAATAAATAACCTTTCAAACACATTTCATGTGCTTTTAAAAAGAAAAAAACACTTTAAACTATTACAAGTTTTGTTGAAACTTTTTAGAAATTCTGTTGGGAATTCAGTTATTTCAGATTTCAACTATCACAAAAACCAAACACAAAATCCAGTGGGACTGATTTGTCTCATGTTATACTACAACCTCTGAAACGTGCACAGATTCTTTGTTGGAGCAAAAATTAAGTGAATGTGTGAATAAATTTCCTGCTTTGTGATATTTAAGATGTCGACTAACCTGAATGCTTTGTACAGCGGTCTGAACCAGCACGTGTAACTACAAGGGCTGAAGAGGATGAGCCAGAGCAGGGAGAAGCCAAAGTTTGAAACATTTCCGCCTCCAGCCCACCAAGCAATGCATGAGATCACATTTACGCACAGGGTGCCTGAATACACTGAGGAAGAAAAAGTGGAGGGGGTGGAGGGAAAGGAGAAGGGAAAGAAAGGGAAGTAAAGAAATTCTTCTTTTTCTAACCCAGAAAAAATAGAATAAAAAAGGAGCAACAAAGTCTGAAAGCAAACATTAAAACACATACTCATCCAAAGCATGTAAACCCTGCGCACCAGCTGCTGGTATGGCCCTGGAATTTCTTCTTCTATGTTCTGGTAAAAGCATGGCTTTATTCTCAAAAGCTTTGGCAGGGGAGGAAAGTTATTTGCTCGCTCTGCAAGAGGAAGGAAAGTTTTATCATCATACAAAAGCCTTGTCAATTCACTATTTCAGATCCAATCATTTAACAGGGTATAGTGTATACAGAAAAAAAATTGGATAATAAATAAGAGATAGATATTTGACATACCTGACATTCTGAAGTCCCAATATTTCCTTTAATTAAAGGGATCTTACTTCATTCCTAAATAAAAGAAATATTTAAATATATATAATTAGTTTCTTCGTTTAATTGAAACATCTTGGTTGTCTCTGATATTTTAATAGCTTCAGGATGTTGGCGAGGTTAATCTCAGTTCAAACCTTTAGGTTAACATTGCTCATGAGAAGGGGAGCGGTAAACTAATTAGATAAGCCATGTTTTTACAATTAGCATTACCCTCCCGTCTGCACCAAATTTGGATAATCTAGTCATTACTCTAATGCTTAAAACATACATTAAACCTTGGCAGTAAGTCCAAACACACATGAAGTCATCAAATATCTACTTTATGTACGATATCTTGCAGTGGACGGCCGACAAATCGCGTTGTGAAGCTCTTCGGTAGTCTAATAGTCGCCAGGATGACCGGGACCACTGTCCTAATGCATCACGTTGATGGTATGTTTCACACATATGTTTTCCAGACATTGTTTGACAGTTAATTTGAAGTTGATTTTAACAGCTGTTAGGATAGTGTGATGCGGTGATTAATTATCAGTATAAACGGAATAACATGTATCTACTCACGTTTCCGTCGACAACAGGAGGGATCTGAGAATCACTCAGGATGCGCTAACTCAACCCTTCAGCTGTACTGCGACTGCGCGTCCCCGTACAACGTTTGTAGTTCCACACTCTGTAAACTTGATGCGTTTAAGGGCTTCATAAACTACAAGTCCCAGGTATACTATGGGATCTAAACGGAAAACGCATGACTACGACATGACCCTAGTTCATATCAATATATATTCTGTTGTGTGAAAGTTTTCATTCTGTCAACCGTTGTTTAATATGTTTAGGAAATGGGCTTTTGTGGTATTGAAGCAGGGAAGCTGGAACCTAATGATATTAAACATTTTACAACTTTTTAATCGGAAAAAACTAATCTACAAACGGTAAAAGTAAGATACGATCATGTCTTTCGGAACATGCAAAAGAATAATTTTAGCTGATAATGCATTTAGTATGCATAAGTTTTTACAACTGTTGGACTGAAAGTCACTGGGAAGACACCATTATAGCGATGGTTTCTCCAGACTCGAACTTCTATTTCCCTCAACTAACATGGCAACCTAACTTCTGAAAGTCAAAACCCCATAGCCAATCACAGCGGTCGAAACATCAGCTGGAAGGCGTTCCATCTACGTGGGTTTTGACAACTTTCGATTAAACCATGGGGTGTCCCCAACGGGGCGGACTCTTTGTCGTAATTGTTAATATAACTGTTATTTATAACGACATTTGAATGATCAGTGAACATGTCATTGTTTCCTTTTGTGGAACACTTTATATGACATAAATATCACGAATTACTAATCTTCTGTAGTTCATTAAACACTTTGTAACAAGATTGGTGCCCAAACGTGCAACGCCTTTGCATAAAGCAAACCTCCCCTGAGACCCAAGTGACCTGACTGTGGCCAATCAGCGAAGCTTATTGGTGGAAGTAACCGACTCCCGCCAATTCCGACTCAGGAGCGCGAGGCAGGCAGCGGGGTGAACCAGGGCAACACGTAGGGGTTGCGAAAAGTATTTCAGAAATGTTAATTTATGCTTTAAATAATAAGTATATGTAGTTTGAATAGGGGTGAAAATTTGGTTAGTTATCTGGGGACGTATTTTACTGTTCACGTGGTCTGCTCTGGCGTGTTAGGATTGTTTATCAGCAGAAAGCGACGAAGGAAAGAAGCCCCAGGTTGGTTGGGATGTTGGCGGCGGAAAATCCATCTGTGGACGGACATTTGGTTGCATCGACTCCTCACAGACTAGGTAATACCTTGGTTTGAACGCTGCTTCAACAGCTTATCGAAATGTTTCTGAAAGCAGCTCGAATTTCCTAATATATAATGAAAACAATATATCGACATTAAATGGAGAACAATGTCTCAGTATCGATTGAACAGCATCAGCTTATTCAGTGTAAACAGTCATGTTAAAAACTCTGATTGCTGACATTGTTACGAGACAAAGGTTTTTACATCCTACCGCTGAATTTAAACAGTACAGCACAACTTGACGTTACTACTTTGCTGTTAGACTATGTCCCTTACTCTCATTTCTAAAAGTTAATGTTACAGAAATAACGCAAAAAAAACGTACGCTTTAAACTACTGGTTTTGTTTGTCCTTTAGTTTATATGAACACATTGATAACTAACCATTCAATGCTAGCAGTGGTGGCTAATGTCCTACTACATCTGGTTAGTGGTTAGTTTCGCTAAATTAGCAGACAAGCTAGCGTTTCCAGCAGATTTGACATTAGCACTAATCTGGTGTCATCGTGAACCGTCAAACAATGCTGGGTTGTCTTCGCTTTTATGCAGCTTTCAGTTTGGTGGCTGTTATTAAGTCCCACCATGTTATTGTAATACTATAAAGTTTTGTTGCTTTTTAGTCAGCTAAAGGGAAAAGCCACTTCTTGCCTGACAGATCTGAGGTGCTCGTCCTGTAAACCGGGCCTGTAGCACCGGCTGAGACGCCGGGTTGGCGGGAGAACAAACCAAACACGATCAACACATTCACTGTAGTTTTGTTATGTTACACTCATACAGTGTAGTTGGCACTTAAACATGAACCTGATTACTTTTGTGAAGCCCACATTAAGTAGCTTTTCAGGCAAATGTTTTTTCCTGATGTAAATCAAATGTTGCGTTTCTGCAAGCAGTAATAATAGAGTAAGAGGCATTTCTAAATTAGTTAATGCAAACTTATTGCAGGATCTAAAGACAGGTTCTATACTAAAATATTGTTTTCCAGTTATTGTCCAACAATACCTTCTACTTCTATGAAAAGGTTGACTTCTTTTATAGTTTGTAATCTGTTTCAGAGCCATGTCAGTTGTCTTATAATTGATTTATTTTCTTCTCGGCAGCATTGATGCTACTTTTTTTTTTTTTTTTCTATTTATAATTTGGATTATTTATGTCAACTGTCATTTTCTTATCTGTGTGTTTTGTTTCATTTTCAGGCATGGATTGTAAGACAAGAAACAAAGCCAGCAAGAAACTAATTCAGGGTAACTATTGTATTTAGATTTGTTATTTAGTAACAAACATTTATCTCTGTACTGAAACAAACAAAAAAATTTAAATGACAAATTATTACGACACTTTTCAAAGCTACAATAGGGGGAGGAAAAAACCCACTATTGTAGGGGTATATATGCTGATGTATATAGTTAATATTAAATGCTGGTGTATATAGTTTAATATTAACAGGAAGTTTGAAAATAAACCTACAGAGATGACAAAAACTCTTTAAAAAGTTACCTTAAATTACCCTGGTTTGGTGTTCACAATTAGAAATAGAAATTCATCCCAGGTCCATGAATGTTTGTAAGCAAAGAAGTTTTTGAGATCTTTATCAGTTTGGAAGCTGCAATTGTTGTTTTGTATCAATTTAGAGTTATCAATATACAGTTCCTTGTTTAAAATTGATAAAGAAGAGTTAAAGCTATAAAAATGACAAGTGAAATGTTTCTGGATATTAAAAATGAGATATAAATTTAGCTGGATGAGCACTCAACCACACTTACTGATGTTAATATTTGTGGATAAATGTTAAACTATTGTGAGTAAAGATGACCTCAGGACTAACTGGAAGCACTCAGAGAACACAGACCTCCCGCAAGCCATAGGGTCACTCCCCACAGAAAAACACCAGAAAGGCCCAACAGCTTACACATTTACCAACCCCATGCCACCATGCTTATGCATAGATGTCACATCTTATTTAGAATATGTTTAGGTCAGGGAGTAAATGATCAATGGATCACACTTTTTAGTGCTATTTTTAGTCATACATTGACCACTTCAAACACTTTTACACTACATGTCTCAATAAACCATTCAGACACACACATACAGCAGTTTCATTGCTATATAATCTTTTTATCACCTCCCATATTCATACCATGACATGCCCATCTCTGGATGGATGTCTCTGGGGGCAATGCTGGGTGCAGTGTCTTGCCTAAAGACACTTCTGCATATGTTCACGGGAAGCCTAGAATTGATCCATCTAGTTTGTGGACGACTGATCTTCCCCCTGAGCTACAGCATCCTTTTTCTAATAAAATAATCCTTTAATATGTTAGATAGGACTGTTATATTCTGCCTCTGTATAACAATGTTTACTTTTCAGGAACTTTCCCCCTCACGTTTTTCTCCCTCTGTGTCTGCAGCTCGCCTTCCTTTTAAGCGCCTGAATCCTGAACCTAAAGACAACCAGCCACCTAAGCGCCCCTGTACTTATGCCTGTCCTGGACCTGAAATCTCAGATGGGCAGAACGAGAATGAGTCTTCTCCTCTCATTGAGCGCAGTGGACCCCCTTTAGTTAATGGTCGCGGCCCACTTGATGGTTTTCTGAGCCGCAGGCGCCCTGCATCTTCAGATGAGAAAGTGGTCATCGATCTAACTGAGGACAACTCCTCATCCCCTGTAAAGTGCCTTGCTTCAGCTGCTTCTGCTTCCTGTCTTTCAACAAAAGATAAAAATCACTGCAAAAACAAAACTGCCTGTGAGAAACCCAGCAGTGTTGATGACACACCTAAAACATGCACTGTAGACTCTGCGAATACTGATGAAGAAGGGGAAGAAAAAGATCACACAGCATCTATCTCACAACTTGACTCAACGCAGGATTCTGACAATGAGCCAGAAGAGCAGAATGAGTCGGGGAATGTTTCCAGTTTAGGAAACCGGTCCATGCAATCGGCTTCATCAGTCAGCTCCATGTCTGAAAGCTCACCAGAAAAGACCAAGACTGATGACCCTACACCCACCGCTACACCTACAGTATGTACCAGCATCTGTTCCCTGCTTTGTGTCAAACACACCTAATACTCAATGTTAGGGGAGTGACGATACGCTTTTGTCCCGATTTGATTGTTTTTTTTGGGTGCCGAGTCGGTTTAAATTGAGATTCTCACGATTCTTTGATCTTGCTAATTTGTACAAAATGTACAAAACTTTTTTTTTTGCTAGTCATTTTTCTTAATTTCAGTTTGGAAAAAACAACACAGTAGCCAGGTCATCATTCTGCTGCAATAATGCCCAAAAATACAAATAAAAAGATCAATAAAAATGACCAAAAAAAAAAAATTGAAAAGATTTTTAACAAAAAAATATTTTAAAATTGTGAAGCAAAAAATCTCTATTTGATTTTTTTTTTCCTATTTGATTTCCCACCCCGACTTAATGTTGACCATAAAGTATTAAAACAAAACAGGAATCAACATCCATATATTACTTGGCCTTTGAAAATTTAATATGTTGTATAAATACTTATAAAAACCAGGGTAGTTAACAAAAAATGTTTTTCAGTGGTCTTTTTAATCTTGTGCCAATAACTACAAAGTTTTTCATCATACATGTTGCATGTTAAACTGCCATTTTCAAGGAAAAAATCTGATAAAATCGTCCTCATTGGTAATAATGAGAAAAAAAGCCCCAACATTTATTTTCTCATTTGGACTAAAATACCTCAGCATAATATGGTTGTTTTTTTTTTTTTAGGATATCTGAAAAATGAAAATAATTATCTCTTACCTTTTTTTAAAAAAAAATTTTTTAAATTTCTTTTATTTCAAATTATGCTCTTCAAAAACATTTGTTTGGTTGTGGTTTTTTTAAATGATTATTTTTCATCTCATAGGAACCAAAGACCACCCCTAAGATTCCAGCAGATGAGAAAAAGGTTAAAAGACGTTCACTGAAGGTGAGTTATTGGATGTCATTCAAACAGTGTGAGATGGTTTTTAAATTTGACATCGTATTCCTTTATTTAAAAACACAATTTAAGCCTTGCTTTTTATGCATCATGTTGCACACACTAAAACAGTAACTATAACAACTAACTTGTAGAGTTTACAAGAACAAGAGGAGAGACTTCGGGTGCGACAGGAGAAAGAGCGGCAGAAGGAAGAGGAGAAAGCCGCAAAGCAGAAAAAGAAAGAAGAGGCTCGCAAACTCAAGGAGGAGCGGGAAAGGGAAAAGCGGGAAAAAAAGGAAAAAGATGAGCGGGAGAAACGAGAAAAAAAGGATAAAGAAGAGA
The DNA here is from genome assembly GCF_933228915.1 of Telmatherina bonti. Taxonomy (NCBI): domain Eukaryota; kingdom Metazoa; phylum Chordata; class Actinopteri; order Atheriniformes; family Telmatherinidae; genus Telmatherina; species Telmatherina bonti. The sequence goes on from NC_136626.1 coordinate 28,475,462, forward strand.
GGGAAAAGGCTGAGAAGCTAAAAGCAAAAGAAGAGCTGCGGAAATCTAAGTTGGAGTGAGTGATACAAGATCTTTTTTTTAAATGTATATTTATTTCTCAATGCTCTTAAGTTGGTTTTGATGAGAAATTTAATAAGAGAAAACCTAAATGTTTTTTTCATTATAATTGCATCAGGGCAAAACTTGAAGAAAAAAGGAAGAAAGAGGAGGAGAAGCGAATGAAAGAAGAGGAGAAACGGTTGAAAGAAGAAAAAGATGTAAGTCCATGTAGGAGGTTTTTTTTCCCCATCTGTGTTAATATGCCAAATTGTTACTTAATATTTTGCCATATTTATTACAGCGTCTCAAAGCAGAGAAAGCAGAAATAACACGATTTCTACAGAAACCCAAGATTCAGCAGGCTCCTAAGGTTGGTTTATCTCAAAGTATTTCATTTAAGGTAGGGCTGGGCGATTAATCGGATTTTAATCTCAATTACGATCTGGGTTTTCAACAATCATAAAACTAAAAGGGTGCGATTATTTTTCTCTTTGCAGTTTCCTTTCCTGCTGTCTTTAGTTGCTAATCAAGCGTCACTGGCATTGCAGCGCTGTGCTGTAAACTCCTCCCACAGTCTCTTTGTTTTCATTCAGCCACTGCTGCCAATTTGGCTTCTCACTAAATCTGGCGACTTTTATTGTTAAAAGCGACTATTGACAAATCTAGAAACTTTTACTAGAATTATTGGACTTTTCTGGTGTTTTGGTGACTGACTTGAAAGCACATATTGTTCTGCATTTGCTGTAGGAACGAGCTGCGGGAGCCTCTCCTGTCCTAAAGCACTCCCAGACGGCCAGTCTCAGTCGGCTCCGGCTGCAGGTCAATGTAGAATAACTGCAGTAGGAAGTTCACATAGTTTATACCATTGTATACCATTGCTGTAGCCTGACAGCGGTTGTTTGGCATAAAACGTACATAAAGGCCAAAAAAAAAAGTTCCTATATAAGCGGTAAAAGTGTATTAACCAACTCGGAACCGTGCATTAGAAGGTTATAATGCACAACACTGAGTCAAGAACATCACGACGTGCAGCTTTGTTTAAAAATACTGGATAATTGTGTTAAATAATTGAGATATCAATTTCAGTCAAAATAATCGTGATTATATTTTTTGTCATAATCGAGCAGCCCTAATTTAAGGTGTGAAATTTTAATGTTTTGTGAGTCTAGTGGCCTGATCACCTATTGTGTATTTACTGTTAAAATTTCACTCCTCATTTGACTATTTTAATGTTAAACCTAGACTTTTTCTTCATACATACCCTTTTTGAACAGAAGGGTATCTTCTAAATTCTTCTCATTTCACTATTATCCGTGATGTAACTCATTCTTTGTTCTTTTGTTGTCTCAGACACTCGCAGCTGCATGTGGGAAGTTTGCACCATTTGAGATAAAAGAGAACATGTGTCTAGCACCACTGTGCCGAGTTCAGTGTGAGGACTCAGTTTTGGAGGACCTGGACAGGTGTTTGTTGAATCCTGCTGAAAACCTGAATGGACTAAAAGATTGGATTGGACAAAAACCAAGATGGTCAGGACCCACTAAACCTACACAGACAGACTCACTCAGGTGAGATTAAAAACGGTTATTTCATCCTTGTGTCAACATTGCCCAGCCTCCAGGGAGGGTTTTATATTAAAAAAAGAAAAGAAAGAAAATATTGTCATTTACAATGAGTTGATCAGTTTGATAGCTACAGGACCAGCCTCTGCAGAAAAAAAGCCAGTGTTGGGCCATGTTTTCTTAATTTATGGTGATCCAAAAAGAGGTTTTGAATTTTATTATTCATGTGATGTCAACAATATATAACATTAGAAAAAAACAAATTGTTGTCATTTTGAACAAAACTGGACATTTAAAATGCACGTAAACGTGCTTATTTGACCCCAGTTGAAGGTCTTAAGTTTGAGAGGAACACCCAGATAATGCAGTTGAAGTTGAACCACTCCTACCCCGACTTACTCTCGTGTCCAACTAGATTCCCATTAGCGTCGATACACACTGCAAATAACATAGTTAGACCATTTTGTATCTTAGTTTAAAAACACCAAAAAAAAAACCTAAACAGTAAAGCATAGTGTTATATTAATAAAGTTGAATTCCCAGTAAAGCAGCCATCATTAATATATTTTTCTGTTGCTTTTATCATAAAATTGAATTAATTAGAAACTGTTTGAAAAGCAACCTAATAAGACTACATGTAAACTTGTCAATAAAAGTGATTCGGCTGTTCCTTGTCTCTAAAGAACCTGATATAACACAAGTTTCACCTTAAAAAAAAATCAGACTAAAAAGCTTGCTGCATTGCCTGCTGAACAACTTGACCATACACCAATAATGTGTAATCTGGATTATTTGTCTCTTGTTTGGTGTGTGTAATCTAGTATGTCCGCTCATAAAAGCCCAGTACTTACAAATCAAAAAGGCCACCTACTTTAATTGCATCTCACTTCCCCCGATCAATAGATCAATTTCCCTCCCGTTCAAACACACTCAGACAACAAATAACAGTTTATGTAATCGGCCAACCGTAATTCTGCTTAATGGTGCACTTAAATATACGTACTATCTTGTTTTCTCTTAGATTTATAATCACTTATCCTAAGACAATGACCTGAATGCTAAAATTTGATGATGTAAGCTCATATTCATATTTCTTTTTTTGTACCCTGTGAAAGTTCAGTCCAAAAAGTCCTGACTGATGGTACCTTGTGTTTACAGCTTTGTGTTTAACTGGTCTTCTCTTTCTATCATGCTGTATTTCTGCAGGGAATGCTTAGTGGTGGAAGGGCCAAAACCAGACGGTGTACCAGATCGTCAGCACTATGGACCAATGAAGCTGCTGCAGTTCCATGAGAACTACCGTCCAGCGTACTGGGGCACCTGGAGTAAAAAGAGTTCCCACATCTCACCTCGTTGCCCTCTCAGACTAGACAAGGTAAAGACTAGACAAAAGCATTTTGAAATGATTAAAGATCTCACTCATAAGTAGATGTTTCAGCAGTTTTTATTGTTTTGTTTGTTTTTTTTCATATACGGCATTTTAAAATCAGCTCCTGTACAGCCTGCAAGTCGACACTGTGCTTTTTAATCACTTTAGGTTTTAGCTTTGATTTACTTATAACCTAATCCAATCCAGATTTGTTTGCCTAGTTGTGATGCCAATAATTGTGTTATGCCACCCTAGGATTTGCTTGACTATGATGTGGACAGTGATGAAGAATGGGAGGAAGAGGAACCAGGAGAATCCTTGTCTCACAGTGAAGGGGTGAGTGTGTTTGCCATCTAAATAGAAAACCATTTAATTTATTATTTTATAAAAACTTAAAGTTAGTTGGACAGTTGCCATCTAGCTCGAATAACAAACCGACTGCTAGTATTAAAAATATCAATTCTCGTTTTCTGACTGAATTTGTTCAAACCTTTTTTCTTTTTCTGACACCTATAATATCAGGGGAAAAAAAACTGAACCCAACTTGACTATAACTATGGCTCTCTGAGTATACTTTGATGTTCATTTAAGTAGTCCATAGTCTTTAGACTACAATATGAAGCTTGATGACTGAACTGTGCACCAAATAACCAGAAAAAGAGGAAACTGCTATGATATCGCTGCTTTTATTATTTCTGCTACTGACATTATGTAACTTTTATTCTGAGCTAGGAAGGAAAAAGAAAGTTAGCAAGGGAAACATTGGTTTCACATGCAGACTTAACAAATAACTGTTTACAACATGCTGGCTGTTGTTGGTGTTACCTTACATGCAATGTATTTCTGCTTCTAGTTGTTTGTGGTTTAGCATGGTTTGCAATTTAATCTAATCTTTTGTTTTAGATCTAAGATTGAATTAATTTCGGTGTGGTCAAAGTGACATTGCATGATTATATTGGTGCTACAAAGTGACCGAATTTCTCAGCTTTTTCACTATCACCCATTTTCACCTCAGGTTCAGATAAATATGCAGCTCTCTGTCCCCTATTCTGCTTACTGAACAGACTGCAGCCAAGTCAGCTGCCAAATTTGCAAATTATTTAAATTACATTGATAGCATTATATTTTTGAGACAGTCTTAGAAGGCACTTCTGACTGGGCTTTCTCCACTTGTTGCAGCAGGTTGGGATGAAACAAGAAGCTGTTTTTCACAGAAAGCAACTCAGGTTTGCTTCAAGCTCAGTAGATTTTAATGTTCAGTTTTGAATAGGGCTGGTTACGGAAAATGTATTGATTTGAATCTATTTAAATTGAATTTATTCAATTTTGATTACTATAACGCATAGATTTTTAAATTTTTTTTAATTAATTAATTTATTTTTTAATTACACGTTTCCTTTTCCATGTTTCAGACTAGATGAATGCCATTTTCTTTCCAAACGCCTTGATGTCTCTTTTAAAGCTTGAAGCTGGGAATTAAACCACGGGGCCCGCTTCTTCTTACTGGTTCTCTTCTTTAGAGGAGCAACATTATCTAGTGTCATCGCATTAAAGCTGTCATTCTAGCAACACATTCATCAACCTGTGTCGGAGTAAAGCTCGGATGGGTGTTTCCTGTCAAGTTAACACATGGTATTGTAGGAAATGCTGCTGAAAATGACTTATTAAATTTGTTAACAAAACACTATCTGACAAACATCTACTATAATGAATTTTCTTCTCAGTCACTGTGTAGTCAAGTAAACTAAAATCAAAAGTTATTAAAAAATTATCAGACAGAACAGGGTTATGAGGAAAAACTGTTAGTTCATCACTATTGATGCCATATGTCAGAACAAGATCCAGAGAGTGATGACAAGAATGAGTCGGTCTGTGGACATTTTGGAAAAAGCCAATTGAATTTAATATAGAGTTAAAGGTAATGTTTAAACTGTCATGTTCATCTTTAACATGAATGTTAAAATCCCCAAGAACAATAACTTTATCATTATTTGGCACTAAGTCTGATAAGAGGTCTGAGAAGTCAGTCAGGAACTGTGTAGGGTCCAGTGGGTTGCTTACACGACTACTAGGAGAAGTGGCTTCTCTGATTTCCATCTTGGGTGAGATAGACTGAGAGTCAGTTGTTCAAAGGAGTTGTAACTATTTTTATATCTTGGACTCATCGATAGCTCTCATTTAAAGATAGCTACCACACCTCCTCCTCGACCTGTAGTTCTAGGAACATGAAAATTTAGACAATCAGGTGGAGTCAATTCATTAATACTAACATGATCCTCCTGCTGCAGCCAGGTTTCCGTAAGACAATATAAATAAATAAATACATTGATCAGTAATCAGGTCACAGAGACTTAAGCGGAAGAGGTTTGATATTTAGTAAACCACATTTAATGGATTTATTATTTTGTCTAGTTGAATTTATTATTTTGATAATAATGAGGTTTTCATGATTTATTCCAGCTGTTCTGTTCGTTTTATTCTTTCTGATAGGCCTTTCACTAGTGATTAACACGAGTGAAACGCCTGCAAACGAGCAGAGCTGCTGCTTATGTTTATATAATGTTACTAGACTCGCAGTAACATTACTAGTAGTTGTATATTGTAGAGGACTGGGGTGTTTATAACAATTTCAGCTTACTTAAACTATCCACTGTTCATATGTGCTCATCAGAGCGTCTCCACTGGACAAACTGTTCTCTACTCTGTCATGTGCGTGTGTGTGAGCACTGCATGCACACAGCTTTCACTCCTGATTGGCTGTTATTTGGTGTGCGTGTAGCCAACCAGATGAGGCTGTGCCTGGAGAATGCTGGAGTAGTGACTGCAGATAGAGGCGTGACTCCATCCCAGCCAAGATAACCCATTTTTAAACTGATCCCTTATTAGCTGTCTGATTAAACAAAAAAGCTAATGTTCATACAGTACCATTTATTTTTTTTAAAAATCCATTAAATCTAATGGGAAAGTGGGCACCAATAATCTGCCTATCCATACTTATCTTAAATTCACAGTTGAAAGTTGCCATTGTTGTTTTTTCCACAATCAGCTTGTCTTGCAGAGATATTTTAAAATATAACGCCTAAAAACTTTGTTTCTGGACACTGATGATATGTGAGGCAGGAAACTATCGGAAACTTAAGGGGGATAAACTGTTTACAGCTGTCACAAGGTATCTTTTATTCCCAAATCAGCTTCTCTTACTGAGATAATGCATTTTCTACTTTTCCCCCCATTGCATTACATTTATATGTAAACAATTTGGCATCATTACTACTAAAGTTTTATGAGCACATGGAGTTTTATTACATGTGGAACAACAGTCTGTCTTATTGGAAGTGCTACAGCAAAGAGAACAGAGAAGATGGAGAGTAAAACTCTGCATTTCTACACATCTTAGCAGAAGTTTGAAAAGAAGGAATATAATAAAGCTGCAAGAGAATACTGGCTTTGTGAAAGTGTTATGAAAACCTGAATGTTTGCATCATCTCAGTATTTCACCTCTAATATGGTATAAAAAATAAAGTTTTATCAAGTTTTCTAATTGCTGATCATTTTTAGGAGGATGAAGAAGAAGGAGGTGATGGTGATGATGACGATGATGATGGCTTCTTTGTTCCTCATGGCTACCTCTCAGATGATGAAGGTGCATTAGAGGATGAGGTATGAGCAGAGCTTCCATATTAATTGGATGTGACACAAAAACAAAAAAATAAACCAAGCTGATAAAATGATGCTGTCATTGGAAAGCAACAAGATCTGGAAGCAACTTTTCATTTTAAAATGTATACCTGGGTATTGTTTGTGTGTTTATTAATTGTGATGCAATCTCTTAGGATGGTGGTGACCTGGAGAAGCAAAAGCTTCGTCAGAAGCTCAAAGCAAGGGAGTGGGATGAGCTTATGGCCACCAAGAAGAAGATGAAGGTGCTAGATCCTGTAGTGAAAGGTTGTGTTTGGGAAGGAGAGGAACTTTGCTCTGATCCCTTCCAGCCTTTTGCTGTGTGTCTGGTTGAGCCTTTACCCAAGGCTGACAACAGCCCAAGCCCAGAGGAGCTGTCCAGGAGGGATCAGAAGGAAGCACAGTGTAAGTGTGTGTTACTTATGGTTGGCTTCCATGTGTGGGTTAAGGCTGGAGAAAAAGGTTTCTTTTGTTATAGTGCAGGGCTATTCAACAAGGGCCACAGCCCCTACATATCCCTGCAACAACACACCTGAGTCACGAGTTGTTGTGCAGAACTTAATTGGCTTTTGGATCTTTTTAATTTGGATCAGGTGTGTTCAGGCAGGGATTCATTGAAACCCTGTTGGGTGGCAGCCCTCATAACACCAAGTGGAATAGCCCTTTTTTTACAGCATACAGGATTTTACCTGAGACCAAACAAGTGTTTTGATGTAAAGTGCTGTCTGACTGTGCACTGTTACTTTCTGCAATTGGTTTTGCTCTTCATCTACTGGCCCCTTGTACAACCAGAAAAAGGTACATTCAGGGAATGAGTGTTCCATTTTAAATGGGTTCATGACATTTTTAGAAGTGAATGGTTGTCTTGATACAATTTGTTGCCATAGCTCGTATAGTTTGTACCTTGTAGTGCTGTGCATTATGGTGCTATAAGGTTATGTGTGTTAATACCACTTTTTCCATCCTTTTTTTTTTTTTTTTTTTTTTTTTTTTAATTTAAAAAACTAAAGTTAAGTTTACACCGCAGACTTTTACTGATTTTAACAACATAGGCAAATATTTAGGCGTATGTCAGTCAGCCTACATACAGTATGTGAGGCAAATGTTGGTTTAGTTGCCAGTCATCGCTTACTGTAGGTCAATGAGGCTCACAAGAGCATCCCAGTTCTTGACTGATTGTCCAGCTAAAAGATTCTCAGTCCTGGTCCTAAAGGCCCTCATCATGCAGGTTTTGGAAGTTTCCCTGCTGCAGCACACCTGACTCAGATCACTGGGTATTTAGCAGACATGAGCAGAGCTTGATGTTAAGCTGTTCACAAGTCTGAGTCAGGTTTGTTGCAGCAAAAAAACTTGTATTAACCTGCAGGACAAGGGCCCTCAAGGACCAGGTTTGAGGATCACTGGTCCACCCTGTCTGGTATTTTCAAGCAGATGAGGTCGAAGAGTCTTGAGTGACTCATTAATGAGGAGCTACAGCCAAAGACAGCCCAAGAGACAGTTATGGGAAAGAACAGAGAAATACCTGGAGAAAGCTGTTTGTAGCAGCGGAGAGAAATTTGTTTCTCTTCCAGCAACCAGGGCAGTGTAAGAGTGAGTAAATAGTAGGGCTGTGAAAATATGCTTTTGTCCAGATTCGATTCCGATTTTTTTGGGTGCCAATTTGATTTAAATTGCGATTCTCACAATTCCTCAATATTGCTGATTTTTGTAGACTATAAACAAAAAAAATACAGAACTTTTTTTGGTAGTCATTTTTCTTGATTTCAAAGAGGAAAACACAACAGTAACCAGACCACCATTCTGCTGCTATAATGCCCAAGAAGACAAGTAAAAAGCTCAATAAAAATGACAAAAATTTTATAATGGATTATTTTTTTATTTGATACAAATCTATTTTAAAATTGTAAAGGAATAATTCCAGATATTCAAATTTATTTATTTATTTATTTTTAATTCAATCTTCCCACTCCTAGTGAGTAAGACTTTCTTCTGTTGTGTAGAGTGTAACACTACGGACTTATCTGAATCATAGCTACAACTGCTCCATAGAAAAAATCAGCCCAAAAAAATCACATTGTGTGCAACTCCCTGGCACACATGAGCTGCTTGGGATAAAGTCATAAACGCATGAGACACATATCAGGTAGATAATGCAATAAATCTTATGCTTCAGGCAGTCTTTTGGGATGTGAATTTGGCTTAACTTCAACAGGTCATTCATCAGAAAAGCCAGCATTATTGACTTTTGTCTAATCCTTCTGTTTAAAAAAAAAAAAAGGCAAAACAAGTTTTTATTGTTGGATGGAAATCTGGACGCATCTTTGCTCCATTGTTGATAAACTAACCTGCATGTGTGGCATGTTCAACTTCCATAATATGCAGCATGACTTGTTTCTCTTTTAAGGACTGCATTATACATTCACTTCTTCTTATTGCCAAAAAGCTTTTTAATGGTACATTTTTGTTTCATATATTGTATCATTTAAAGGGAGACAACAGGTGTACTTATTGCTATGAATCCAATTGCAACTTATGTGTTAAAGCCCTGTCTAAATAAGCATCCCACTATTTATTATGTAATGGCTCACAACAGTCTTATTAGGGTGTACTTAATAGCATTTGTTCTTACTTTAAATTCTTTCCACAATAAAGACAAATCCTCTTATAATTTTATGTATCAGCTGCTATTCAGAGAAAATTGAAAGATCATAGCCGACAGCAAATGAGTTAACATCTTTATCCTAATATTCATTCTTTATAAGTACTTTTTGTGATGCATTTGATGGCGTTACGTCACTTTGTGTACTGTCCGAAAAGGCAGGAGCAGAGCTGCTCTTATTAATTTTCAGTGGCGTGTTTGAAAAGATATTGGGGCACTTTGTCAGTAAGACTTGTGAAATTGTTAAAATGAAATTGAAACCTAACCTGCTGTCTTTAAAAGTAGTGATTAGTTGATGAATAACTACTTTTTTGCAGGTCTAATACTTGGTATTTCTCCAACATTTATAAAATAAATAAATAAATACACATTGTCAATTATTTTCTGCTAAAATTATGAGGTGATGGTGGGATGTACTGCTCCATTGTTCAACACTGTCTATGTCATGATTAATTTTTAGGCATAAAGGTATAATGAATAATCAATTGTCATTTAGTTTACATGTACAGCTGGGAACAAATGACTGTAATTTATATATAAAACTGTTATATTCCTCTGTGACAGTACTCGGACAGCTGCTGCCTCTGCTTCATGGCAATTCCAACAGCAGCAAAGTGATCATCAGTGAGTTTCAGGAGTTTTGTCGTCAGCAGAGCTCCTCCTCATTGCCAGCTCCTGATTTATCCAGCCCTCAGAGTCCACCAGAGAATATTCCCACCAGGTGAAGCAATGTTCACTCCAAAGTTATGCTTTTGTTCTAGTTTTTGTTTAATGGTGCAGCTGCTTAGTAAGATGTTAAAATGACTCTTTCCTTCCTTTCCCTTTTCTTTGCCATCAGAATACAACTAAAGCGCCTAATTAAAAATAATGCTGTTTATGAGAAACGCTCAACCTACAAACGCTGCTGCTGGTACGTGCACACAGAAGTCCTGTCCCGTTTTGGACAGGAAGCTCTCCCAGTTCCCTGCCAGTGGACCTACCTCACTACAGGAGCTCGAGAAGAGTCCCGCGAAGACCCACAGGCAGCCACTGGCTCTCAGGGAAACTCTCCCACTACACCCCAAACCTCCACCACACCTTCATCCTCCAACAAGAGGAAGAGCACTGGCACCATGTCAATCACAAAGTTCATGAAGAGATGTACTAATCCTGAGCAGGTAGTCATGGATTGAACGATAGGTTTGTAATAGAGCATGTTTGGAAAACACAAAACATAAACTCAATGATTTTTTCCATCAGATTGAAGCAATGGAGGCTGATGGTTTCCAAGCTGACACAGAGGATGATTATGATGAAGATTGTATCCTTGTTTCCACTCAGAGTGGTGAGTTGTTTTGGAAAAATTTTAACATGTAATTGTTTCATTTCATGTCTATGCCAGAATTATAAATGTTCTGACGTGACTGACTCACATCTAAGCACACATTTTTATTAAATTACTGTAGAAAAGTATGTGAAAATAAAATTAAACCAACCTCTTCTGCAAGTCTTGATATCGCATCAGAGTTAGACTTTGCAGGCAGACTGAAGTTGACAAATTATTACAGTTTGGTCAAGGCACCTTCTTAATTTATGCACAAACACTGTAAAACTCCACTTTTAAAATGGATGCAAGCTTGTTCTTTTGTTTTTTAAGTAAATTAAACTTTATCTATGATGTTTTAGGCCCCAAAAGCGAGAAGCCTTGCAACCAGGGAGCATCTATAATTGAAGTTTCCCCTTCTGATACAGCAGCTTCCCCTGTGGCCAGCGCTACTCCTACATCCAACACGGTTTGAAGACTGGACAGGCCATAATCCCAAACCCAGTAACCTCTCATTAATTCCCTAGTCTTGATTCCTGACTGTTTCCAAGATAGAATAAAGCCTTCAATAAAGGTGGAACGCCTGACACAAAAATGCAGCAGGTAGAAAACTTGATCATTGGTTGTCATTATCTTCAGTCTTTCACTGGGACGGATTTTTGTTTCCAGTTTCCGGCAAGGCATGTTTAGCTTGGGCACTATCTTTGACACTTCTGCAGACTGGGTTGGACAGAGAGGGAAAGCAGAGGTGATGGTTCAATGTTAATGAAAAGCATTCAAGACATAAAAAGTACCGATATTTACAGTTTTAGAAATGTTAAATTTGTGAAATAATGGGGTTTCCTTTGGTCCAGTTGTATATAATTATTAACCAAGAAAGTAGTGGAGATAAATGAGGCTTGATTTCTGTAAATGCAAATGTCTGTTTTTGGGGTCATTTATTCTCATTTATATTTCAGAAAACTCACCGGAGTAGCTGCAAAACCTGAACTTGTACAGTTAGAAACAGTGTTGGTGTTTTATAAATATGTATTTTTTTTTAAGAATACTTGAACATGATAAATTCGTTAAACATAAATAAAAGTACTGCACCTTTTACATTTCTCTCTGTCATTGTCTTGTCATTGCTGCCATAGCTACTGTGCTACACTTTGTGGTGCTGTTGTATAACACAAATGTTTTGAACTCTCCAGCTTCACCAAAAACACACACGTTAATGGGTAGATTTAAAAAAAAAAAAATCTAAATACCCAAAACACTGAATTAAATTGGGGGGGGTGTCCAGAGATACTTTTGTCTTTAAATTTTTAGACTTTTTCTGTAGTGTATTTGATCTATATATATTAATAAAGTAGGGTCATATTTACATATTTGAAATAGGGATGCACCAATCCGATAGCAATATTCTAAATTTGAATATCTGCAGATACCAATGTTTGCCAATACCAAATCTGTTTATGTGCACATTACTGTAACTATGGTTATTATTGTTGTTATAACTGTTTAAGATTTCATTAGGTTGTAATAAATTACCCATCCTTTCTGAAGTTACCTCACCAAAACAAATATAATAACATTACAGATCTAACAATTTCAACAAGTTTTATTTTGACTTGGCACATCTTACCTAAATACAACTATAAATGTGTGGTTTTGAAACAAAGATCTGGCTTTTAGTGTTACCAAAGAATGTCACATTTTAACATTCAATGTATTTATTTCTTTTAAAACATGTCTGAAGCATGTCATCGAACACATCTGCGCTAGCTTGACTAGCGTGGTATCGGTACACTTTTATTAATACCAAGTACGAGTACACACTCTTGGTATTGATCCCTAATTTGAAATATTCTATAAAAATGAACTAGTAGCAAGTGAGTGGCAGTGTATTGGTTGACTAATGTTCTGGTGACCAAATTGCAAATATACCATCATCACCCATGAATATACTAGAAAACAGGATTTAAATGGGTGTGGACACAATGCATCAAAGGGTTAATAGCACTCGGAGCCTGCTCCAAAAACGATTGTACGACTGGTCATCTTGAAAATCAGTTACTTTTTCCACAAGAAACAACTCAAAATTAGTCTTTGTTTTCCTTGTGCGAACCATCTTTATTACAGGCAGGTTAAAAAGCAACAACACAACTCATTCAAATCAAAGCTGATCAACTTTTAACAAGGTTACAATGACAACTTAAGGTTTATACCCGGTTATGATGTACCTTTAGACAACTGATGGACCTCGCGTGTGCAGATGTGTCATGGCTGATTTGGCCTTGAATGCTTGGTATTGTCTTACAAACTTAATACTAACCTCTTTTTAAATAAGTTAAAATGTTGCTGATCTGAAGCAACAATTTAATACCATTTAAAGAACTGATTCTTCTACAAATCCGTCTGCAGCTTCCTGTGAGTGTATTTATGTAGCTGGACAGAGGTAGGTTGTTGTTAGTCGTCAAACACTAGTTGGAGAAACAATTAGCCTTCATAAGATTAACTTGGTACAAATTCGTGCACAGCAAGACCACTCAAATGTGTGATTTTAATGAAAATGTTCGAGTAAAACTTAGTTATGAGATTTTAACTTTTATCCTACTAGAATTTTATGTACTCCTAAAATTAAAACTGAGCTACTCGCAATATTTTTTTTTTACACAAATAGCAATGTTTTTGTCCTCACTGAAAATTAAGTTAACCAAGAGATAAGAGAAAATGTAATGTTGACTGGTTTATTCATTCTATGTTTATTTTATTAATTCTTTGCTGTGAAGCTGTAAACTCGAGATACTCGCTGGGTCAATAAAAGCCAATAACTGAACAACTGCAGCTCACTTTTCACCATGTCATTGTGACCTCAGTGTTCACAGCCTTATTTTAGCAGTTCTTTTGGTTTTTAAGCTTTTTATTTCCCCATTTGTTTTTGCTCCCATGTTATAATTCTTTGTGTAAAAAAAAAAAAAAAAAAAAATTAGAAAATATATTCACATCAAAGACATCTAAACATTTCTTGAAATTCAGCTCTTCTTCCATTACAATGAACTGTGTTGTGCATTATTAAACAGCCAGCCTGATGTGGAAGTGAACTGTGAGACCCTTCAAATGTTATAATTCTCAATCTGTAAATCAGCAGTTTGTTGAATAAAAGGTTTTTGTAAGATAATGATGGAAAAAGAAACACTGCTTTTCTGAATTAAATTTAGTGAACAAAAAAAAGGTTTCATTTTTAGATTTTTTTTTTGTGTCAAGTATTGTCTGCCGTGTTGAAAATATACACCTATAAAAAAATAAATAAATAAAAAAAAAGCAAAGAAATTGACAGAAACAAAAGCCGATAAGATTTAAAAGCACAACGTCGAACACATGAAGCCAAAGCTGTCAGTTTAACGGCAACGTGATTTGCATGCCAGAAACAGTTGCTTACTTGATGCTTTTTCAAGCTTCAACAACGAATTAATAATCTCATTTTAATGTTGACAAAGCAAATAATGAGGTTTACACTAAGGGCTCTCATTTTACATAAAGCTATTTATAAAGTTTGAAATAATCCTTCAAAGTGCTTTAAGTTGGTAAAAGACAACGTATTTTGTTAAACTTGCCATGACATTGTCAGCACATTGCTAACATCCTCATTAAACTAGGTAAGGAAAGCTACCTGTCTACTAAAATTCAGAGAAACTGATTTACCAGTGGGGCTTTTACTCACACTGAAGACCAGGTGAGGAAGTCTTGTAGAGTGACTCCCCTGCAGAGCTTAGGACAAACGTGCAATAGAAGCTTACGTGTGTTTACAGTAACAGAGCTAATCTCTTATCGCACTGAATCAGAGCAGACGACCATCAGTTAGCAGACTTTAGTTCACCTTTAACACAGAAAAACAAAACATATCACTTCTGGCGCGCAACAGGTTTTATAAAAGGGGACACGATAATGAGGTCTCCAGGCGCTGCTTTTAAAGATGCATCCAACTGGTTGACTGTCAGATTAAGCACAAAAAGACCGTTGCCACAGCGTCTGTTTTCTACACTGATCATACATTCAGAATGCAACAATAAACAAACACGTGTCCCCTGCTTTGTCCTCCTCTGCTAGTCGCGCTTCCTTCAATATGTGCTGCCGAGGCAGGCTGCAGGGTGACGGGATCCCCCACAGGGAGAGGAGAAGACATGCTCAGCTAAACAAACGCATTAGGGTGAAGTTGCCCCCGGTCTTGTACTACTTCTAACTTCAGTTAGAATGTGTCATGGGACAATTTCACCCTGGCAGTGGGAAGGATAAGAGGGAGGTAGTGGGGACTGTCCGGGGACAAAGAGCGTCTTCTCGTTCAGCTCAGCGTCCGAATGGTTTCCAGTAAAGATGGTTTGAGGAGGGTGGGGCTTTTTCCGCCAGCAGCTGCAATGTCAGCCTGCACGGCTGCATCCCAGGCAAAAGTCAGCAGGGCAGCAGGGACCTGTAAGGAAAACAGTAAAATAACATGTCAGACACAAGAAAACCAGTGCACGTGTTATTCTTACCAGGAGACGCGTTTCAACTCACCAAGTTGCATTCTGCCAGAGCAACTTCTTCCGACTCTTGTAGTTTCTGACCTCCAGGAGCGATCAGTTCAAAGGGCTGCCAGCCGTCCACCAGGGACTCCCGTACAAACGCAAAGAGAACAGGCAGCCGGTCCCAGGCATAAAAGGTTCCTGAAGAGGGATGTTACACATCATCTTCACTAAGTCACAACAACTTCAGTGACTTCTTTCCCCACTGAGCATGCCAGGTTTTCACAGTAAAACCAGTGATCAGACTGCTCTTTTCATGCTACCTTGTAGCAGGTTCCCATCAGGCAGTCTGACCCTGAGCAGGGTGTAGTTGTATTTCCTTCTCTCCCGCTGCTCATCCTTTTCCCTCATGGCTTTGGTACGCAACATGGCGTTCTTCTCCACCAGTTCAGACCTTGCAAGCAGAAAATGATATAACACATGGGTCATATTCCAGGCTAGAAGCATTTACCACACCTGGGAAGTGCTTTAAACAGAGCGGGACAAGAATGCTTTAACATCTACTGATGGGTGTGTTAGAAGCTGTTAGTAACTTTATGAATGATTTAATAGTAATCAATCAGGCCTGTACTTCTGCTGCTGCTCTCTCTTGAGCTCCTCTGCAGTCAGGTTGTAGAACTCTGGCGGCAGCTCGAACCGCTGGGCATCACTCGAGGGCCTGAAAGCTTGAGGCTGCCTGTCCAGCTGAGCTCTGACTGGTTCTCCTCTCTGAAGACGATCTCTTTGCTCCTTCATCAGCTCCAGGGCATCTGAACTTTGCTCTGGTAACACCAGGAACTCCTCTTCCTCCTCTGATTTGCATGAAAAGGAAGTAAACACTCCACGGTCACAGCACAGAATCATGTAGCTGGTATCCATCAGCAGCTGGGTTTATTTACCTTGACCATCGACAGGAAGCATAACACTGATGAATCCCAAAGCCTCCAGAAACTCTCTACTGCCTTCCACAGGTTTCACTTTCTCCTGAAACAAAATGAGAAATAGTACAATACATGCAAAAAATATCTCAAAGTTTCTGAGATGTCATTAAATCTACAACATATCCCTGGTTTAGAGACAAAAATGAAAATTATTTGACACAAGAAGGTAACTTTATACACACCTGGAACACTTTGTTGCTGAGTTTAATCTTCCTGTATTTCTCCTCTGTGGGGTTCTTACATATATTGTCAACATACCTGGAAACAATTAATGAAGAAACAGGAGATAACACAACTGATCAAAAAAAGAAGTTAATGAAAAGCAGCAGATGTGTGTGTGTGTGTGTGTGTGTGTGTGTGTGTGAGATTGTGTGTCTGCCTACTATGAATGATCAACCCAAATCCCTGCAAAAGTCTCGATCCTTCCTTAACTTCAAATGATCCACTCACAAGAGTTTTGTATGATACCACACAAAGCAACCTTTCCAGATAAAGTTCCTTTGACTCTCACCAAACTTTTGATTGTGCATGGACAACTTTTCAGGTTTAAGCATTTATTGCACAACATGATGTTTTCTATACAAGATGACTAATCACAAAGAAAAAAAAAAGTGTGTGAACCATAAATTGACCACAAAATGTTCTGGGTCAGTGACTTCTAACAGTCCTCTTCATCATACTGTTCACATTTCGACATAAAACCAAGATTACACATAACACAAGCATATATGGAGAGATTGACAAATTAAGCTGGGGTATACCCACCACTGTTGGATTTTACAAAGGTCTGAGCTAAGGGGCAGAGAAAAACTAACAAAAACAAATAAAATCAAATGCATTTTCTACAAAAGAAAATGGTCAGGTACAAGGACTGGATCAAAATGAGTGATAAAGCAACTAATGTCAAACAAAAATCTTTGAAAGTCCTTTAAAAAGCTGGAAGAATAATTGCTTAAACCAACTTTACAAGATTACAAGACTGCCTGGCTCTGGTGGAAGGAAATTATCAGGCAATGAGGGTTGGGTCAAGACTTTTTGCACAGTGTTGCGCATCTGCCATTACAATCATCATCTATCAATATCTTACTTATTTATGATGTCCACAGCAGCCTTCACTTTTTCTCTGTCTTTGTTAAATGTGTAAATCATCATTACAGAAGCCTCAATGGCGTCCTCTTCAAACCGCTGAAAGGAAGGAAACACAGTGCGTGTTTTTATCAACAACACCTGAGGGATTATGTACAACCTCATTTTAAAAACACATTGCTATGTTGCTACCATATCAAATGCAAATGATCTCATATATATATATATATATATATATATATATATATATATATATATATATATATATATATATAAAAGAAAAAAAAGAGCATTTATTAGTAATATCTTCACACATACCATTAAAATGGCCTCTTTAATGTGCACTTCCCTCTCACTTTTGGTTAACGTTGCTCCAGTGAGCGGACAGGTGAAGTAAACACCTGACACAGAGAGGCAGGCAGGATCTTTCACTGGCACTTTGGATCCCTGGACAGACGTTACTATATCAACCTCTTCAGGCTCAGAGTCGAAGGAATATAATGTTAAAATCTGATGATCATGATGACCTTGTTTTAGTCACCACATACCTCTGCTGCAGCTGCTTTTTCTTTTTCAGCCACTACAGCCGCCTCCGCCTCCAGTTCTCGTTTAACTACAAGTAAATGCAGTTAGAGTTCATGCAATTTTTAATCTGCACTTTAATCATTTATACTTCTTAAGATATTAAAATCCTTACACAAACCCTTTATAAGGGCTGAAAATGATTAAAAAAAACATAAATATTACAGCTTGCATGAGCCTTTGGCTAATAGTCACAACAGGAGATGTGATCTATGATACAGTTCAGTCTGTGTGTCTCACCCTGGTTCCTGATCGCATCATGGGAGGTGTGCACCTTCGGCCGCTGCTGCTGTTCAGTCCTGGCCAAGGCTGCAGCTCCTGCCCTTTGGGCTCCTTCACTTGGAGCATAACGATTCTGCTTGCTGCTAGAGCTGCTCTGCACCACCTCAGGCTTGGAGCTGTTACAAAGAAAGACAATGGTTTTATGTTGCCTTCAATCTTCCTAATATAACGACCACAAACTGCTTCAAAGGTATATGTCAGTGATATTACTGCAACTGTCAACCCAATATGACAGCTGGGTGTTCACTGAGTTTACAGATGGCTTTTTAAAGTTGGCTAAATAAGCTTGTTCACGGATTAACTGCGAGCCAAGTTACACTGAAGTTAGCTGTCCTCCCATCGATCTGAGGATTACATTATACTGTTTTTTTTTTTTAACCAGAGACAATAAGCAATCATTTGTATGCAACCATATTGACACAAAGCAAATATAAAATAGTATTATGTTGGTTAATTTAATCTGAAAAGCAATTTTAAAAAAGAAACTGATTGAAGACCACTAAAGAGCTGTTTTCCTGGCTGGCTATAGTTAGCCTTGTAGCAGCTGATAAAAAGTCTGCTACTTGCCTGGTATCTTCTGTTAGCTTCTTCCCGGGTCCTGCAGATTTAAACTTAATGTCTTTTTTAATGTCTTCAAAAAACTTCTTCATTTTTTAGGCGGTAAATGCCTCAACCTCAGCAACACAAGCAGGTGAAGAGCACCTAGCTACGCTATGCTAGGAAGGGGAGGAGGACCAAAACAAAATGCTGTGGTCAAAATTCTGCTTCCGCCTCACAAATCACGGTGTCGCCACCTTGTGGCCGGAACCAGAACTGAAAAATAAATTGAGAACTTTTCTCTTACAATCTCATGTCAGAGCTTTTCATTCCTCAGATATAACCTCTCAAGGAACAATCTAAACTTTTTAATCTTATTTATACACGCCTCTTTCACAGCATTTAGCCTTTTATTGCATATATACAGTTGTGCTCATATGTATTCATACCCTTTCATTAAAGAAAAGGCTAGATTTACAACAGTCACTCAAATAACTGGAGACTTAAAATAGGAACAATAACTAAAAATATAATTTAGTAATATAAGACACTGTTTTTTCATTTAATTTAGTTGAAGAAAGAAAAAACAAACAAACAAATTGGTCCTGGACAAATTAGAGCACTTTTCTGTTAAACAGTGTGACAAAATACCTGTCAACAGGTGCAGAAGTCTGACTGAGAGGAACAGAAAACACCTGACTGTAGCGGAAACATTAAAGGATTGTTTAACAAAATATTAGTTTATGAGTAAAATGTAATAAATTATCTTATTTGTTTGCTTTTAAAAAAATATTGCTATTGATCCAGAATTAGAAAATAATGTAATGATTTACATAATTTTTTAAAAATGTATTATTACTTTCATCAATTTCAGCTTATTTTACAGGCAGCTGTTTTTTTTCTTCTTGAATGAAGGGGTATGAATAAATATGAGCACAACTGTATGTTCAAGCCACTGTATGTCTGACCCTCCTGGCCCTTGCGGTTTTTTAATCAGTCCATGAAAGGAATGAGCAACCTAACAGTTTTCTGCTGAGGGTTTAGCTGCTGGGCGTTGTCCCTACTTTTTGGCATTACATGACTCATTGTCTCTTGGAGGGAATATTGTAATTATCTAATGATATTTCAGGCATAACTTGTAAGTGGAAAGCTGTTTACTCAGAGGAGCCTTATAAATTCATGCTCAGATACATTGAAGAGCACAAATCTTATATTCATTTAGTCAATTTTGTATGATAGTTGGCTGTAACTTGCCTATTCCTTTTCTATGGGCACTCCATATGATTTCATAATATTGAGGAAATACTTATACACTCCCTCACGGTGCAACTACAGGACTTTGTTGTGTTGCCTACGAATCAAGGCTCAATCATTTTAATGCCTGACGTTTTGAATTGTTACTAAGAGGTTATATAAATATCTTGAAAGAGATGAGGGTTAGAAACTCCAAAAGTCAGCACCAATGTCCAGAAAACGCTAAACGTTTTGATATTTTAATGATTTAAATGGCACAAGGCATATATATGTAGCAGGCCTTTGAAAAACTACGAAGTAAAAACAACAAGAGAGGTATAATAATAATAATAACAACAACAACAACAACAACAACAACAACAACAACAACAACAACAACAACAACAACAACAAGATTAAGAAGAATAGGGTTCCGATGGGTTGAATGTCTTCAGACTCTTATACTTAAACAAAGAAGCCATTACAAATTTAGACAAATGTTCGTCTTACGTATCATTTAAATTTACAAGCAGCACCTGAACGCAACCCTCAGCGCGCCGACGACGTTGCCACGTCCTACGTGACGTAACAGGAGGTGTAGTCCGATGGGAGGAGCTGTAACTTACCAGCGTAAGGAATCACACAGCTACAGGCATTGATGGTCATAACCTTAAGAGGACCCCAGTGAGAGGTAAGAGTTTAATAATTCATTCATTTTTATCAGAAATGTTATCACATAACAAACATTTTCCTGTCCAGTTAGCCAGATAGCAGCTAATATGTGCGGCTCGGATGTTGTGTCTGTCTGACGCTCGCGTGCCGCTCCTGCTGAAGACAGTCACTAAATACACGGATTGATAAATGAAACTTATATGTTTAGCGCGATCATTTTAAATAGACGGGCTTTATAATCATTTTGTCTGCTGTTGGTGAGGTTTTCTGCTCTGTGAGAGAAATAAAGCATCCTTCCCGGCAGCCTTGAATTCATTTCCCGTCAAAACACTTGACACGTCCCGTAGGACACGTCAAGTTTAAAGTTTCATTAATAAATGGATTCACCCTTATACTATAACTATGACTGATAGCATGTGATGTATTTAATAAAGTAACACCAGGCAACCCATTTAAAGAAGAAATCTCCTCCAGTAATATAAATTATTTCCTGGTACAACAAGTTTATGAGTGTGGGTTTAAACAGTGGTTTAATGTGTTATTTAGTCGCAGTCTATAATGTATTTATGGATCACCAGGTGCGGGAATACTGTTGATATGAGCAATCATTTTCCCAGAAAAACGTAATTTAATTCAGTATAGTCAACACACTTTTGGTAACAAGTAACCACCCCATTTTGTTGAACTGTTTCCAGTTTGTCAGAGTTGACTAAACGCCCAGCTGATCATGGACCCAATCACCAATGGACTGATGCAGAAGCTGGCTGAAGCTGGCCAGTCTCACCTCCTGCAGTTTTGGAAAGATCTAAGCCATGAAGAACAGGCGGACTTGGCTGCTGAGCTGCAGGGCATGGACTTCCAGGAAATAAACGGATTCTTTAAGAGTGCCATGGAGACATCCAGCAGCAGCAAACATGAGAAGATGGACACCCGTATGGAGCCGGTGCCCAGGGAAGTGCTGGGAAGTGTGACAAGGGACAGGGAGTGTCTTAAAAGCTGGGAGGCAGCAGGTGAGCTCTGTCAGCAGTACCACAGAGTTTATTAACACACAGTTACTTCCTACAGCTTCACTTTTATTTGTCCAGAGTTCAGTTAAGTGGAAGGAATCAGGACAATCAATTTTATGGCATTATATGGGTGTTACACAGTAATTAAAAAGCATTTCCAAGTTTTTGGAATATGGTATTATTCTTCAAGTTTGCAGTGATGCCCTTCGAAGTACAAGGGGAAAAGATTTGATGGTTTCTGGGGAGCAAAAGTGGATTATAACATCACATGGTTACCCAGATACAGTGACATGCTGAGATGGGTCAGTAGTTAGCTTTAATTCAATTTGTTCTGAGAACTGACTTCCAGAGATACATTCAACACATAAGCAGCCATATCAAGTGCATTCCCAGCTGATCAGCACCAGAAACTCCCCATTTACCCTTTGTGTGGTTGTATAAAACCCACAAACTGTCCCTGTCTCATTTTACAGTGTTTATCCAAACTACAACCAACTGGGTTTTTTATTGTTCATGATGATTTGCGCAATCCCCCTGGTGTGGGATTCTGAACGCTTACAAATCCTAGCTTCATTGTTTTTCTTGGGCGACAATGGCGGAGGCTGCGATCAGCAGACATCTGGTGGTGATTTAGACCTGACGTAGTTAGAATTGCCTCTTGACCCTCAGTCATGAAGTCATCTGCCTCTGTCGTGACCACGTCTGTGTGCAGGGCGTGGAAACTCCAGCAGACCCGCCTAGCACATATGAAACTTTTCTGTTGGCACCTACAGGTAGACAGATTGTAGTGTGTAGCCAGTAGTTTATGTAAGACAGCCTGAAACTGTTATAAATCACTGACCTGTTGAACCACCATAAAAGAAACCAAAGTCTGGGCGTGAATGACGTTTCAGTTCATAGCCAGTTTAGGTTGTCAGATCTCCTGAGTCAGTTCGGATTGGTCATATAATGTTGCTTGATTGTTCAATATATCTCAATGATAAATGCTATCTGAACGTCGTCAGGTTTATTATTAATAATATAAAGTCAGTGTACTGAAATGATCAGTGGAGATTAGAAACTATAAAATCATATTGAAACGTGTCCCATTATCTTACACTGTAAGTTTTTACTTGTTTTTAATATGACTCAAACAGTTGTGCTCTGTTGCTCCTCAGGTCTTCACTGCATCTCTCAGAGCAAAGTGGCCGCCTTGCTGTTGGCAGGGGGCCAGGGAACCAGGCTGGGGGTCTCCTACCCCAAAGGCATGTACGATGTTGGCCTGCCGTCCCACAAAACTCTCTTTCAGATCCAGGCAGAGCGCATTTTGAAGCTACAACAGCTGGCTGAGCAGAAGCACAAAATCAAGTGTTGTATTCCCTGGTGAGACACTGAGCTGAAGTTATTTAGTTGAATCCAACGTTTCTATTAGAGTTAAATGAATGGACCAAAGCAACTAGATAGTGTCTGTTTTATTCGCAATGAGAACCAAAACTGTTCGTCCTCTGTTATGTTTGCATGGTGAATAACTGGGTCAGATCACTGCGAGCATCAAAGGAAACTCAATCAAGGAAGCTGAATTACTGGCAGTGGGTTAGTTCCCTGCAGAGCAAAGCCAAGAACAGTTTACAGTCCAAAATGAGAAAGATGGAGATAACAACAAGGCAGAGGAGGTTATTTGATCCTTTTCAGCCTTTTTATTAAGCCTCTGGTAGGATGATTCCTATGGGTGGGAAAATCAAATCAAAAATCGAAAATTGGGATTTTTTCTTCACAATTTTAAAATCGATTTTTTTTTTTTTTTGTTAAAAAATTTGATTTTTTTTTGAATGAATAAAAATAATCCATTGTAAATTTTTTGTCTTTTTTTTAAATTGTTTTATTGATCTTTTTACTTGTCGTCTTGGGCATTACAGCAGCAGAATGGTGGTCTGGCTACTTTGTTGTTTTTGCCTAACTGAAATCAAGAAAAACAACGTGCAAAAAATTTTTTTTAGACATTTGTTTTGTTTTTAATCTACAAAAATGAGCAATATCGAAGAATTGCGAGAATCTCAATTTAAATCGAATCGGCAGCCAAAAAATCGGAATAAAATCAAATCGGGACAAAAGCATATTGTCACAGCCCTAATGCTTTCACCTCATCGCTTCTGTAGAGTTACAAAAATGTTTTCTGCAGCATTTTATAAGACAGTACTGTGGATTTTAGTTTACTTCATATTGTCTTCATACTTTACGGCTTTTATCCTCTGTATTTGTGTTTTAAAATGGAAAATTTATGATTCTTTTACTTTCTGTGTTGCCTTCAGGTACATCATGACCAGCGGCAGGACAATGGAGTCCACCAAGGAGTTCTTCTCCCGCCATAACTACTTTGGCCTGGATAAGAACAACGTTGTTTTCTTCCAGCAGGGGATGCTTCCAGCGATGGACTACAAAGGCAAGATCATCCTGGAGAGCAAGGGGAAGCTTTCCATGGCCCCTGGTACGAACACACATCATAACTCACTTCATTAACAGTATAGGGGTCTTTACTTTTGTTGAGTTTATTCCTCTCAAATGCATTTCTTTATGTTCCAGATGGTAATGGGGGGCTTTACAGAGCCCTTAGGAACCAGGGTATCACGTATGACATGGAGCGAAGGGGGATCGAGTGCATCCATGTGTATTGTGTTGACAATATCCTGGTCAAAGTGGCGGACCCCGCTTTTGTTGGTTTCTGTGTGCAGAAGGAAGCAGACTGTGGAGCTAAGGTTGGTTATGCTGTGCATATGTATACGGAGTAATTGGGTATAAAACTAAATTATAAGAGATTTGGCACCCATAGTCTTACTTTTAAAAGACCTCTTAAAGCAGCATATTATGCTTTATGGGTTTTTCCATTTCTCTCTCTGTGTTGTATTTCTGTTTTGTTGTGTAAAAGATCTGCAAAGTTACAAAGTCCACATGCTGCTACTGAGCTGTCTAAAGACACAGCAGCTAAAACACAACGTTTTGAAACTGAATGTGTCATAGCTACAAATGCATGATTTAAACATTAAGTAAATCATGTTAATCTAGCAGATTAATGCAACATAAAAATGTCAGCTTTAAAAGTGGTTCTGTATGCCAGTGGTTCCCACACAGTTTGAGCCATGAACCAAAAGATAACATATGTTGGTGTTTGCCCCCCACCCACGTATATCAGAAGGGGCATTTTGTGGACATCCTTTAAATTTTAAGGTCTAGATCTTGATAAATTACAAGGATAAAGTAGTTTTTGGTGGATTATGTTTAGAATTGTTACAAAGTGCCCATATTCCAAAAGTCAGCTTCTCAGATGGTGCCAAATTCATGTTTTTTCAAATAGCACCTGTAATAACTTCTCTGGACACCTGATGATACACATACTAAGTGTAATGCTTGAAAACTATCAGAAATCTAACCAATAAGGAAGATGGAGTGGTTTTTGGTGGATTTATTCACCTACATGCCCAAAATCAGCTTGTCTCACCCACATTGCCAAAATCGGATTTTTGATATGGCCTGAGTAATAACTTTATGCAGATTAATCTCTGCAATAACGCGTTAATTTAGATAGCCATAATAAAAATCCAATATATGTCTTATAAATGATGGCTGTATTTTGTTTCCAATGATTTGGCGACCCTCCTGAAATGACCTTGTGGGGGTTGGGGCTCCCAGTTTGGGAAAGGCTGCAGTAGGCCTTCACTTTTGTCCCGATGCTGTTCAAAATGAAAGCAGCAGCAGCAGACAACTTTCTCTGTGTTTTAATTCTACTTAAAGTTACATTTTATTGTAGCAGGACATGTTAGAAATGATGTAAAGCTTCATGCTCTCAAATAGAATAACTTTGCATAAAGGCTGGAAATATCCATGACAACTGATTTGTGGGATGAAAGTGTGCATAGACGTGACATAAGAGCAAAATATTTTGACGATTGAACCATTGTGGCTGGATGGGGTTGAGTCAGATCAGTCAGCCTAGTTCTGCTAGTTCTTCCATTGGTCCGTGTCTTTCTGGTGTGTGACTGTCAGGCATTAAAAGGTGTGGTCAGTTTGCTGTCAAGGCAGTTTAACCGTCTCTTCCTCAGCTGCAGCTTCCACAGCTCACCACTGGGTGGAGGTGCAAGCCTTTTCATTTTCTTATGAAGTATTTTTGAGCAGTTAAATATCGGCAATAAATTCATCATCGCTCTCCAGGAATTTGGGGATTGTGCTTTATAAATAAAGTTGGGTTGAGTTATCAAAACTCTAAAAATATATAAAAAAAGTAAGAGCTAATGAACATTTCTACTTTTCATCACAGTCTGAGATACCATGACAGTGATGTAGAGTTGTACTTTTTTATTGTTTCAGTAGTTTATGAACACTTAAAATGAATTGTTTATTTATTTTTTTAAATAATTTTTTTGTTTCTGAATTTTGAGCAGGTAAATATCGGAGATGTTCTTCACTGGGCAGGCCCATCAAAAGTAGGCTCGTCCATCCTCCTTCTTCTGTTATAAGGATAAAGTAATGCATCACAGTGTACTTCTACAAGAACTGATAGAGTATTAAAAGGATTTTTCCTTCTACTTCTTACTCTGAATACATATTTTTATATGTTAGAAAAAGCTGCTCTGACTTCTGACTGCAAAACTGGTGCAGAGTACTTGTCTAATGCAGCAGTTTTCAACTTTGGTTATTAAAATTAGCCACTGTCAGTATTTATGGAGAAGATTTGTGGTGTATCCACCAAAGTTTTTATCACCTGGATGTTTTGTTCACATAAATTCTGCGTTTTAAAAGACAGAAAACAATAACACGTCCCAAAGTGAAGAAATTAGGCTCATTAAAGTATCTCCTAAATGAATGTATTTAAAAACATACTCTTTTAGTCATTTAGTACACACATGGTATATCCAATACTAGTTGTGGTTATGATGTAGTGAGGTCAGTGAGCTGCTGGGGTGACATGGAGTAGTTCATGTCTGTCCTGGCAACCTTGATGTTTTGTTTTTTTTTTGTTGTTTTTTTTTGCACCATTTTATTTAATAAAACATGTCTGAGAAACACCACAGTGCAGATGATTTAGAAAAAAATAGGTGGGTGTCCATGCTCTTTTCTGTAAGTGCATGAAGGGGGTTCTCAAGGAAAGTAACTTTGGAAACACAGGTCTAGTGGTAGATAAGACGGTCCATCCCAGACTGGAGTGTGTATGGAACAGAGACATTTTGGGAAATTGTTTTCAGATGGAGTTGGAAGTAACTTGTTGGTTGTCTGGAGAGCGCTCTTTGGTCCTCAGCTGATGATGCAAGTCAGATTAATTGTTTCTAAAAGTAGGGACCGCCTTGAGCAAGAGTCTATGATTAATGCTTTCAATAACCATGACATGCCATGGCAACCACATTAAAATACTAAGTCAATATTTCCATGAGTCTGTAATTTATGACTGGCTCGCTCCACTCTTTCAAAATCACAAACACCATGTCTCTGTATTTCTTAGGCATCCGAGGTTCATCTGAAGTGTCAGGATTACTGTGTGTGTGCATTATTCATTGGAGGAACACTTTAAAATGACCTGTTTCATGATGTTCAAGCTCATGAAGGACATTTAGGATCAGACTTTGCTCCTGTTTGGCATTTAGAGTGTGGTGGAGCAGAGATGGAAGGATCAGATCCGAGCCGAGTCCCCACCCTCCTGTTGTAAATTACTGAGCGCTGCTAACGGTTCATGTGGCTTCAACCCCCTCCACTTTATTCAACAACCCCCTCATCTCGGCTGCTCCCTGTCATTAGGAGCCAACAGATGGATCGAGGGGGAGAGGGTGTTTTTTTTTTTTTCCTGAAAAAGTAGAAAATACTGATTGATTCATGCCATTTTCTGAGTTTTGATTGATTCAGTTTTATTCATCTGTAGATCTTTAATCTCAAGCCAGCGTAGAGGTCGTTCGGTTATGTGTTTGTCTGTTATCTCACTGTAAAGAGATTGTAAAAGTTGTGATAAAAGATTAGTTTAATTTCTGAAAGAAAAGCTGATAAACTGTGAACTGACCTGTAGCTTGATTGTGCAAATGGTTAAGCTGCATTTGTCTTGATGGTATTCTGTTGCCAGGTGGTGGAGAAAACCAATCCGACGGAGGCAGTGGGTGTAGTCTGCAAAGTGGATGGGCATTATCAGGTGGTGGAGTACAGCGAGATCACCCTGGCAACTGCCGAGAAGCGCAGCGCTGACGGTCGGCTTATGTTCAACGCCGGAAACGTGGCCAATCACTTCTTCAGCCTCTCTTTCCTCCGAGATGTTGTCCAGTAAGAGTCCGAGAAGCCGTGAACATCGTTTCTGCTGCTTTGCTCTTCTCTGCCAAACTGTCTTCATTTGTTTCAGTAGTTCTTTACTTGCACCAAGAACATCAGAAGACAGGATCTTTGCTCTGTGTTTATGTAACAGGAAACACGAGCCACGGCTGCAGCACCATGTGGCCCAGAAGAAGATCCCGTATGTGGATGCTCAGGGTCGCCTAATCAAACCAGACAAGCCAAATGGAATTAAAATGGAAAAGTTCGTCTTTGACATCTTCCAGTTTGCAAAGTGAGTTACAGCGCTGACAATTTTTTTCCTCCTGAACTCTAATGAACACAGAATGTGTGTGTGTGTGTGTGTGTGTGTGTGTGTGTGTGTGTGTGTGTGTGTGTGTGTGTGTGTGTGTGGGGCTCATCTTAAACTAAAAACCTTTAAAGTGCGAAGAACACAACGACTAACTTATGCTGCATTTGAGAGTTGGCTGGTTTGCATATGGTCCTCTGGCTGGTTTCCCGGCTCAGGGTTTGACTGGTCCTTGATCTGTCCTTCCCTGCAAGGACCAACCCCTTTTTCCAGCCCCGATTCCTATCCTCCCACCTCAGCCCTACCATTTCTCCAAGGTCTGGTCCAGCAGGCCAAGCTTGCCAAATTCTCCATAGGAGGATGGAGTTTTACGAGCTGTTCACCCATTCCAGCTCCTCAAGTGTTACATGACATCAGCTCTGAGTCAGACCACTGCTAATAGAACTTTACATTTAATGAAAGGATTCCTGTAATGATTGAGTGATGGAAAAACACTACAGACATGTCCAGCTTCCTTTGAGGGTCATTCACTGTGTTTCAAAATGAAAATGGAGGAGAAATACTTTCGATGTCGCCAGGGAAATGGGGAAGATTTGTGCCTGGACGGACAGGCTGACAGATTTAGCAGAATCCAGATGGTTTGACTCACTTTCTTTGAGTCTGTTTTGCTGTGTTCTGTCCTTTCTCAGGACTGTTTGGTCTTTACCTTCTACTCTGGTGCGCAACCATTTTCTACATAACAATATTAGAATTTAACCTTCTTCAAACAACTGTATTTACTATTTTTACTTACTATATGATGTAAAAGCTGGGTAGTCATAAGGACAGGGTTTTACAGTAGTATAGAGTGCAAACACCATGCGTGTGGTGGCTCTCTTTTAAAGTCACGTCCTTGTGCAGCTACGTCTGCCACACTAGAAACTCTCCCAGGAAGTCGCGTTCTCACTGCTTGTGTTTGATTTCCTCCTGAACTCAAACGTTAGCAGAAAACACATATAAAACTCTAAATGAACTGGTGTGTAGGCTTCTTCTGTACTTTAACTGTTTACGAGACATCTGAGATGCGGCTCCTGATACAGTCCACGACAGATGAACTTCCAGCACGTTAAAAAGCCATTATTAGTTGCAGCCTGCCTTATTTCACACTTTGTTCTCCTCCCAACATGATGCGCCAGCTGAATTTCACCCGCTTTGTGCAAACACAAGCAGGGGGTCTTCAACGTTCAAAAGACAGTTTTTCCTTATTTAAAAATGTAACCTAATTTTTAATGGATTCATTTATTTTCTTTTCCTTTCTAATGTATTTATTTATCTTTATTTTATTCATATTTAGAAGACAGTTTTTGTAATAACACAGTCAATAGAGATTTTCCAGGTAGTTATAACATAGTTATAACCCTGATGTAAAGCAAAACATGATGAAGGTCTCCTGTAGGATTCAGTGACATCACTGGCACAAACTGCAAACAGCTGATCTGCCCACTTACACTCACATCATTGGGGTGCTAAAGTTTGCAGATCCTCAGAGTATTCTATTCTATTCTATTCTATTCTATACCCTCGCACCCCCCCAGCCAAGGCTCAAACCAGCAACCTTCTTGCTGTGAGGCCACAGTGATGACCGCTTTCCTGTGGGCTAATAAGATTTGCATCCCCAACAGGACATTTGTTGTGTACGAGGTACTGCGGGAAGACGAGTTCTCTCCGCTGAAGAATGCGGACACGCAGGATGGAAAGGACACGCCCACCACAGCCAGGCATGCCCTCATGTCTCTCCATCACCGCTGGGTGCTCAACGCTGGAGGTCACTTCATCGACGAGAATGGCAGACGTGTGCCCGCCATACCCAGGTGACCGCAGGGTGTTGTGATACACAACATGTTTGGTAAAAAAAAAACAAAAAAAAAAAACAACACAGAAACGGGTTGCTTGTGGTCACTCCCCCCTTAAACACACTGTGTACAGACTGTATGCACGGGGTTTGTTGTGTTTGTGTTGTCGACTTCATATTCTCGTAGCCTCACTCTCTCACCTCCCCCCTCTCCTGCTCGGTCTTGCTCCTGTGTGTCCCGTGCAATGTTTCCAGAGACGGAGCTGAAGGCAGTGTCACAGCTGATGGCAACAGAAAGTAACTATCTCTCTGCTGTACTGAGTGCATGGTGATGGATAGATTTATCTCCTTTTCTTAAAAGAACCCGCTTGCTCCTTGCTTCATTTCCACTGAAAAGCGGAGTCTTCTTGGGCACTGCCAGGCATTTGCCACTCCTCTTTCTCTTTACCGTTTGCTGTTATGAAGGAAATGAGAGCGAAGATCGATTTAGTTGAATGAAAAGTCCATTTCAACCCTGTGGTCAGATGACATGGTCATAGTGACCTGCTGCTGCTGGATCATTTTCACTCTGACGGATTCTTTAGTACATGTGTGATCACACATGTATTGCATGCTGGGTAAAGGGAACCAAACTTCCTGGTATAAATAATAACCTGTTGATTTGTGTGCAAAATAGCTCCAAGTTTAGCTGCTTACTGCTTACAAGATTGACTTGAATTCAATGCCATCTGCTTGCTGAACATGCGCTTGACTAACCGTCATGGTTGTTTTAAAGGCTGTTAAAGGGAATGCTTGCTTTTCAACTATTTCTCCCTTCCTTCAATCAGCTTCTCAGTAAAACACCTGGAAAGCCAGGTGTGATCTGTAATTTGTTATCTGTAATGATTATCTAGAAGTAAACATGCTGAGTGATCATAATGTTTGAAGTTCGCTCGTTCCTAAAGTATTGGGTCGAGATGCACATTACCTGTCATTCAACAGTTTCCTTCTAGAGGACGTCTGTCTCAGGTCACAGGACTAATCACTGGTTGAGATAATCCTCTGATTCCCCACCTTTTGATCTCTAATCACAAGCGGCAGTAAAAGAACAGATGTGCAAAGGATTTAAAGCTGCTTCTCTAAACTACTGTCCCTCTGCTTTGTTTTTTTTATGAGACAGTCACTCATTCTTTCATTTCCCTCCCCTCTGATCCTCTCTGAATCTGTCCTTTCCAATGCAGCTTGAAGGATGGGACGGATCTGCCCATCAAATGTGAGATCTCACCACTGGTGTCCTATGGAGGAGAGGTAAGGCTGCAAATTATGAAGAAACTCCACCTGCCGTTATGTCTGAGTAGCTAAACTGCTGACGATGATGATGTGTTTGTAGGGTCTTGAGGAGTTTGTAAAAGAACGGGATTTCCATCCAACCCTGATGATCGATGAGCACAGAGTCCACGAGTTGGTGAAGAATGGGGTTTAATCAGCCAGAGCGTCCGAGAGAAGAGGGATAACCCAAAGATCCACCTCCCTCTATTTCTCAACGTTGGTTTGTGGGGGGGAAAAACTGTGACGTCATAGCTGTGCAATAACAAACATCTTCTGTATGTGTTCAGTAATGAACGAGAAAGATGAAGTGTGCTGTTTACCCTTCTGTCAACTTTTCTACAGTTTGTATGCTGATGTCATACTCAGTTCTTGTTTTGAAGAGCACTTGAACACAGCATGAGATGAAGGATGAAATTCCCGTCGCTTCGACCGGATGATTCAGTCTGCAATTGCATCTATTTATTTTGCTTATGAGAATTATTTTTATACTGATAGATGCTGCATAGGTGGAAATGACCATCTACTCATTTTAGCTGGTGATTTTTATACAGGAAATGACAGATGATCAGAAAGGTCTTTCTTAGGGGCATGTAATCAAAATACATGGACTGGGCTTTGGGGGGTATTTATAATATCTTTTTTCCTGCTTGTAGTCAAAGATGACTAAGATATCCCTCTGTATGAGATACTATGATTTCTCTCATGTTTATTAAATATGTTTTCCTTCTCTGGAAAAACCTGCTTGGAATGATGTGTTTATTTCTTTACTGAACTTTTTTTCCTTTTTAAAATAAAACATATTCCTGCAGGATATTCTGATCTGTAATGAAGGAATAAATTTCCTGCCGTCCAGCTCCCAAACTATATCTGATAAGGCACTAATGCATGTTGTGCAAAGAAGTGTTTGCTTTGACATCATCTGCACTTGGGTCTTATGTTTAAAGTGTCTAGGGCATCTGGTTTTATTGAAGAGAAGGAAGTGGTCCAGGGAGTTTGTTACCTTTTGATATGTCAAAGCGCCATATAAATAAAGATTTTATTGATTAACTGTTGGTAAATCCATGTTGCCAAGGCAACCATTGATATGCCATCCATGAATGTAATGATGTGATGATGAAGGAAGAACATACTGTAATATTCCTGCACTTAGGCAGAGGTCCCGGCAGAATGAATAAGGAGGCAAAAAGGTAATACGAACACAACCTTTATTTTGTATAGTTCATAAGGCAACCAGTCTCAGACCTGTATGGGATTCGATAGATAGCAGTTCGATAGCAGTTGTATTCGAGCCAGTCACTTGCTCCCTTGAGTGCACGGCCACAATGGGAGGAGCCACAAGGCAACGCCTCAAACCCACCCACGCCACAACACAGCACTACAACCGAAGGTCCCCACTTTTACACCCACACAGCAAACTCACCAATACGGAGGGAACTCTTAAGACCCACCCATCCCTGGTCTCACCGTAGGGCAAGCCGCGGCAGCATCCAACTCCTAATTTAATAACCCCAACACGTCCAATACTGGGTGCAAACAACACCATTAAAACTTTCCTACACTCACACAACACATTCATACAATTTATAGAATTAAAAAGACTACTTAGCTTTCCCCTGGGTCGAGACCCTCCCACAGGGTCTGAGCTTTGGCGCTGGTCCGACCAATTAGCTGTCACAGGCAGATGCCGGCCCAGCGCAATGAGGCCTCCACTGACGGCAGGAGTACCTCTCCTCTGGCTGGGGAGTGGAAGAGCGTGCTCCTAGATATTTCCCTGACTCCTCCTATCCCTGCCTGGATGGTGAACTCACCCTACAGTCCCCCTAACTGTCTTCGCCGCCGGCAGCCCTACACAGCTGCGATCGGCACCCTCCCACCAGGCCCACTGAGCACTAGACGATTGCTTGGCTGGGTAATCACCCGATAGCAGTCACCAAGCTCCTCTCCCCAGAACACCTCACACACACTGACTCAGTCCTTTTGTCACCTCTGCTTGCTCTACCCCAGGTGCTGCCACTCGCCTAATCAACAGAGCTGCTCCGAATCACCTAATCACCAGAGCAGCTCCCGCTCACTACAATACTTGTGGCCAAATTAGGATTTTCTTCCCCACCCTAACCAAGTGTTTTTTATTTCTAATTTTACCAAAGTAATACCATTACGTAAACCCAACCAGTAAATGTAAGAAGTGTTCAAGGCAAGACATCAGAATGTCTGCTTTGAGGTGGAACTGCATGAGTTGAATTTCCCTTTTGCAACCTATAGAATGATTTTTATTGGAGAACTTGGTGACTTTTTAAGGTGCCATATCAAAACTTTCATGCAAGAGATTAGCAGTTGCAGACTTCCTGCACAATGTTGGGTAGTCGGTGCACTTCTCCCCTTCATCCCAGTTGCAGTTTATTTCTTTTTTTTTTTTACAGTGCTCTTACATGGTGGTCAGGACATGGAAAGTACATGGTTAGGGGTGGAATATGTTCTTGGTTTGATCTCGATGTTAAATATGTATTGACATAGCTACAAAGGCCCAACAGACTACTGATACGTTTTTACTATCTAGCTCAAAGTAATGTTGCCTAAATTTAGCCCAATCAAAAACAACAGAAAATAAGCCAAAAAAACCAAAAAAACAAAAAACCACTTTGAGTTTTTTTTTTTTTTTAAAAAGATCCTTTTAGGAAATAAACAGGATAACAGATTCATGTCTTAACCCTTTAACTTTCACACAAACAAAAAGGCAAGAGAAAAATGTTTCTCTGTATTATTCAG
Organism: Telmatherina bonti; assembly: GCF_933228915.1. NCBI lineage: Eukaryota > Metazoa > Chordata > Actinopteri > Atheriniformes > Telmatherinidae > Telmatherina > Telmatherina bonti. The sequence continues at coordinate 28,509,405 of NC_136626.1, forward strand.
AATAAATGTTTTTTGTTTTTTTTTAAATCGTTGCAATGTTAAAAGGAAAAAGTTAACAAAAATGTCACAACAGTGAAACGCTGACATTTGAAACAGCAGTGTTATAACAAACACTTTACGTTAGAATTTGAAAGACAAGAAACGTGGCATGCAAATTAATTGCCCACCTAATCCTCTTCCATCACTAATAAAATTTTAATCAGATTACAACCCTCTGAGAACATTAGCTACATTTTAGTTCATACTGGACAAATGTATAGTTTCCTTATTGATTGTGATGCTGTTTTTGCCTGACATAAACACATTATTGGTGAAAATCTCCATGAAAGTAGCAACATCATTAATGTCCTCATACTCTAATAAATTCCTGCCAGCCACAATAGTCACTTTACTGCAGATCCAGGTGGTTTAACATGGGAAAAACACTGCAGACAACTCAGCATGCAGAGAAAAAGTATCATCACTGAAACTCTCACATTTCTAAATGACATTTAATTTCTTCAGTCTGGTCAAATCTTTCAGGCAGCGGCAGCAAAAACACACAGTGTATAACATCGTTATAGCAGGCAACCGCTTTCTCCGACACATGACTCACTTATGATGGATCTGGTTTGACTATTAAGGCTGTGATCAACTGCTGTGCTTGTGAGTTTAGTGTCAGTGTAAGGTGTTTTTTTTTTTTGTACATTTGCTGCAGTTTTTCTAACAGAAGATTTATGCTTCTTGTTTTTCAACAAGCATGTACAATTAAATGACAGAGGACAAACTCCTGCAGGCAGCAGCAGAAACATTACATTCAATTCAAGTTGCTTTAGCCTGAAGCTGTCAAAAGAAAGACTCTTTTCAGGAGGAAGAAAGTTTTGTGATTGAGCGTTGGATTCGGTCTTAATTGAAACCGTATGTGTGGCATGAGGAATTCTGGGTCTTTGGCATAATCCCAAGAATCCACAGAATGTGAGAGGGCTTTTTTTTCTCTTTTTTCTGCTCCCCCCCCCCCCCCCCCCCCCTCTCTCTCCTTTGCCTGCCTTTTTTTCCCAGTGTGTAGGGGTGTCTTACATCAGCCCAGTGAGTCCTGGTGAAGGCAGCTGAAGGACTGGGAGCAGAAAGACTGGAAGGCTGGGATTGTGACAACCCTGCTGTCGGACCCTCACTGGAATTATCTAAAATCATCTGTGGACAAATGGTCTAAAAAGGGAAAAAATACAAAGAATACATCTCAGAAGTAAGTCATCTTTTATTTATTTTCTGCTTTTTCACCTTAACCACTTCATCTTTCCCTTTGTTCAGGCTTTCAGACGTCAATCTCTCACCAGAACGTTAAAGTTTTCTTGTTATGCTTTATTTTGGGACTTCTGAATGCTTTTTTGAACTCTGTGTACTTTCTGAGTGAAGTGTCTGGCTTTTTGCAAGGCAGATGGCAACAGAGGGGGATGATGGAGTGCCAGATTCAAGATCTCCTCTGCCGCAGATGTGGCTGTTTACAAAAGTCATTGCATACCGTTTCAATAAGCTGTTGATGTCACACATGTGATTAAGGCTAATATCTTCTCTTTAATTTCCTTTCCAATTCAGCATGGAAGACAAGGATGTAGATGATAGAAACTTCTCCTGACCACTCAGGTCTCTCCATCTGTTAATTCAATTTAACTCTGTAAATGCAACAAAGTCAATCTCTCAAACTTTCAGAAACATACATTTTAAACATAATTCTTGAATCTGATTGATTATTTTCAACATGATCTATATCTCTCTATTGTGCAGCATGGCACCTGTGTTTCTTTTTAAAGACAACAAACCTTGCAGTAAAGTGCATCCTGTTCGAATGCCTTGCACCTTAGTTTGCTTTCATTGTGCCTGTTTCAAGAATACTTTGGAAAATTTGCACGACTGTCTCAGCTAAAACTCTGAAGCCCTGAAGTCACGGCTCTTTATGTCAGTGTGTGATTTTCAGTGTTATGTAGGTGTTACGTAGAGCTGGTATGTAGGTATCCTCTTGTGGTATGTAGGTAAACTATGTCCACACAGAGCACTCTTTTCTACCTAGAAGATATGCATGAGCTCACAGCTTTGACATTTGAACTGTGTCGCTCAACGGCCTGAACAGTCGACAGCAGACCGAGGAGACAGCTTGGATCAATGGAATTATTGTTACAGGAAAACCAAGCTGAAGCTGATCCTGTGCTGCTTTTGCTGACTATGTGTATCTGAATTAAATATGTGAGCGACACAGATGCTCTGTTTTTAGTGATAATAAACCCTCCGTATGAGCAACAGCCAACAGAAACATCAAGCCTTTGTTAGTAAACCTGAAAAGAAACTTCACCATAAGTATTTTTTTAATTGTTTTTTTTTTTTTTGTGCACTCAATTAATTTCTAACTGGACTCACCAGATGACTTGTTATTTTCAACAAATGCCATGATGTGACTGGCTGAAGCAGCTTTAGATAGTTATTTAACCACATGGTTTTTGCAGGCTCACATTTTCTGGAGAACAAAGTGGTGAATGGTGAAACCAGTGAATATCATGCAAAGACGATTTCATACTTCCATATGAATATTTTCAAAGTTTAGATCCAAGTTCATGCATGACATTTTCTAAAAAAGTTGAGCTTTGCGGTGGCTTAGACCTTTTGTTATCTGTAAGAAAGATAAGCTGTCAGTTCAGCTCCCCGATATCTTCGGCTATCCAATGCTTTAGATGAGTTTCTACAGCAAAGCAAATATAAGCACGGAAAAACTTTATTGAAAGCAGTTGGGATTAAATTCCTCCATGACAAGTCATGCATTGTTTTCACTAATGAAACTATGGATACTGATGTTTATAGTTTGTTTTTTAGTGCATTTGCACATGTGCTTACTGTAAATAAACAATAATCAGCTGTTTGACTCCGTCATGGCTTAGATTCTTTGACTCTTTTCTAGTAATTTTGTTTGTCACTCAAATACTTTGTACACTTCATGTCACTTTCACCCACAATTACTCATTTATCACTTTTATTTAGATCCAAATGACTTTCTTTAACTACACTCTCAAAGGTTTGGATACACTTTTTCCATTAGATTTCATATGAAAAGCATGCCTAAACCTTAGATAAGGAACTGTATACTGTATCCATATATACACATGCCTTATCAAAAGGACTCTTAAGGATGTGAGAGGAAGCCAGGAATCAATACACTTACCTTTAGGTTGGTGCTATTGCGCCTCCTCTACAACATAGGAACTTGATCTATATCATCTTCAACATGAATGTCATCCCTGAATGAAGCAAAAGTATTTGCTGCAAGTTACAATCAGCTGAATTCATGTGGTTTTGTTGGTCTTTTTTGGGTTTTTCTTCAAATGCTGGGCATAACAAAAAACATGGTTTAAAGGGGAATGATAGAACTTCTGCAGTTTTCTCAGTGATGTCGGCTAATTCAGCATCTATCTTATTACCTGTACTGTTAGCTCTCTTTAGCCTGTAAAAGAGTTTACTCTGGACTTGTTCTATTTCTTGCACTCTCCTCTTTTGCTTTTCTTTTTCTGTCTTCATGTGTTTCTTAGCTGAATCAGCCACAGTGCGTGTTCAAAACAGCCAGTGTTCTTCTATTTTCTGTGTAAAGTGAAATTAAGCTGCAACATCACAAAGTGTTCCTAAAGAAAAAGTTGTATCGAGAAGTTTATTCAGTCTCTTGGAAAACAGATTCTTGCGTTTGAGTTCATCCTTATATATCATCCATGCACACGGATGGCGTAAAACAGCCTCACATTTTGCAATCCAAACCTCCAGATTCACTTAAACTAAGCTGTTTCTCAGAGATCCTCTTTTACCATTGGAGGTTTGTCATGATTGATACCAGCAAACATTAAGAGAGAAACCAGACTGAGCAGAGTCAAATAGGCTCTTTTGTTACTTGACTGGATTGTGAAAAAGGAGATAGAGGTTAGTTTTAGAGTCAGAGCTTGGTTGTACCTTGTTCACCCTGCAAAAAGAAAATGTACAGCTGACCCAGTTGGCTTGGTTAGTGCAAGATTATATCAGCTATCCAGACAGAGCAAGCCAGTATTTTATCCTCTCAATCAGCTGCAGCAGAACTCCCTTTCCACTTCATGGATCACAGTCATGTATGTTGGCCACAGGGGCTTTAAGCAAAGCTCATGATTGTAATATAAAAAATCTCACTGGAATCCAGATGGCCAGTAAAAGAACCTATATGACTGAAAAAAATGCCACAAGAAGTCAGACATCCCAGCTGTTTACTCCAGGACTATCAGTTGCCACCTCCATATTTTCCACTCTTTCTAATAAGGTGTCCGAGAAAGCGACCACAAAGTTTTCTTCAGTGCAACTTTCTGACCTTAAAACTCTGCCTTCTGGGCTCGGTTGATTTATTATTTACATTTCTGAAGCTGCCACTGCCCAGCAGCATCCTGATACTGAGAAACTGTAAACATCTTTTTCTTCCAGGACGCCGCGTGATGTTGCAGCAGAGCTCCGCTTTGGGAACCACGTCACACGCTAGCAAACGGTTAATAACACACAGTCTGCTTTTAACGCACTCTGTGGGGCTGACTCAGCAAAGAAAACACAAAACTTTCATGGAAAGAAGTGAGGAAAAGAAAGAGACAAAATGACACTACAAGAGATAAGACATGAGTCAAGATAAGACTGTCTTTTTCTGGCTAGACCATTCACAGTACAGGTAGATACAAGATGGATACTGAGTTAGCCTGGATGGAAGGTATATCGTTGAGAAAATTCCTGTGTGTTTGTTTTAATATCATCTCTTTACAACTGCACTGGGGTTTTAAACTCGAGCTCACATTCAGTGGAAAAACAACACTGAAGTGGAAGATTGGAGACGTGCAGCAGTAATGGCTTTTCAAAAAGCAGCAGAGCGCCGTGACACAGACGGGACCGCATCTTCTCTGTTTCCTCTATTTAAACCAAGCTCAGGCCTTTTTTTTCTTTTCTTTTTTTTTTCTTTTTTTTTTTTTTTAAATAAATGAACAAAGCAGAAACAGGGGAACAAAAAGACAAAGGAAATTGTGGAGAAAAAAATGTGGAATTACACAACTTGACCACAAATTGAGGATTTATGTCTATATAATATGTGGGTGTGGAGACTCTTTGTTGTCCTCTTATTAATGTGGATTATCAGTGGACGTGATTTCATTGTCAGAGCGGCTCTATCAGAGAAGTGATTATGAAAGAAAAATAGATTAAAAAACAAAATATGTTCAAGCAGAAACAGTACAGGCTAAAACACAAACACTCAGATTGAATTGATCATGAGATGCACATCATCACAACGCTTTTCTGACATGTCGTTTCAATTAGCAACCCCTCCCTCCGCAACTCAAACGCTGACTGACAACCTCTCTTATAGACCCCAATCAGAGACCGCAGAAAAGGCTGTAATTTCACCCCCACAGTCAGAGCGCTGCATGAAAAGCACCCGGGACTTACTCAGCTTAGCTGTAACTTGACACTGACGTTGTCTGATTGGAAATGTTTGCAAATCAATGCTTCTGGCAAGCAAAAAACCAGCAGCTCCCTCTCCAGCTGAGGTGCATGCTGTAATTTGGTATAAATAGAGCCATTTCAGGGAACATCATGACTAAAATACTGCTCTGTTGGCTTTGCCTCCCACGTGTGATTGAGCTCAGACCCTGCCCATACAACACCCCTCTCATCACCTTCAGTCTGAGAGGGATAAGGTTACACGTATCCTGCAGGACTCTGTTTTTCTCCTTGGTTTTTCTGTTCTGATTTACTTGCCTTACTCTGACATGAGGTCCAGTTTAAAAAAGAAAACTCAAGATGATTTAGCTATAGTGACAACAAAAATGACATATTTCATCTCACACGCTGAAATTAAAATATGATTTTCTTTAACACTTTGAAGCTCAATCTAAGGACAATAAAAGTCCATTTTTAATTAAAGTCTTTATTTGGCCCTTCATAAAAGTCTGAAGAAAAATAAACAATTAGTTTTTTCTTGTATTTATACCATTTATTACCATGCAATAGATCAAAATGATTGATGTCTACTCCTCTGCTTTTTGGTATCCACCAGGTTGCAGGAGACCCATATCAGATAACAGTTTTGAGTTTTGAGTAAAGTTTCTGCCATAAAGTGATGCAAAGTGTCTGAAACTGTATGTATCAAATATGATACGTTTGACTTTAAAGGGTTAAGCAGAGTGACAAACACCCTTATAGAGGGCAAAAATCATATAACATGAAATAATGAAGAAGTATTTGTCATATAAAAACTCATTAACACATAGTGAGCTTCTGAATCCTCCTCTCTGTACATGTGGCCTTTGTTTTTCTCTGTCATCCTCCCACTCCTGTTTACACGTGGCAACCGCTTTTTTGTTTGTCTGATGCTCATTATCTGTCCTCCCACCTCGCTGTCTCAAGGTTCCTCCATGTCCTCTCTGATTACAGGCTCTTGCAGATGTTCCACATCAAAGAAAAGTGTCATGAGTTGCTGCAGGCTGCTGCTCTGTACAATGACAAACTGAAGGACGTGTGAACATTCATCTCTGTACGGACAGCTTTTTCTCCTTCTTACTGCCGTCTGTGTTTTTTGTTAGCTGTCTTGAATTTTATCATAAACTGAAACTACTGGAGGCAAAAAATAAGATTTTAAGTTTTGAAACAATACAATACAAATAAACAATTAAAACTGGGTGTCTGTTACATTATCCTATGGTTAACTCGTGGTTTTTATTAAATAAAACACAATTTTGTAGTTGTACATTTTATAAGAGGTCACTTTTTTCATATATATATATATATATATATATATATATATATATATATATATATATATATATATATATATATATATATATATATATATATATACATACATACATACATACATACATACATACATACATTTTCGTTCTATTCTGATGTATGTAGGTAGGGTGATTTTTTATGCTATTTGACTTCATATAATTTAGATATTTTTTAAAAATATTTCTGTTAAACAAAAAAACTTTATTCATTCATTCATTAACTGAACCTCTTAGAGTGATTAAGGGTCGCGGAGGAGCTGGATCTTTTCCCAGTTATCAGTGGGCAAGAGGCAGGGTACACTCAGTCTATCAACTGGGCCGTCGCAGAAAGGCAAACAACCACTCACGCTCACGCTTACTCCTGGGACAATTTAGAGGAACCAGCATGCATGTCTTTGGAGGGTGGGAGGAAGCCGGAGAACCCAAAGAGAACCCACACACACACAGAGAACATGCAAATTCCACACAGACAGGCCACCATTTTGAGCCCCCCCCAGCTGAGGATTGAACCAGCGACCTGCTCTGAGGTCACAGTGCTAAACTATACGCCTCTGTGCAGCCAATACTAGGAAACAGCCTTTAATTAAGTGTCCAATGTAGTAAATACTTTGTCTCAAAAGTTTAAATCACGATTTTTACGCAGAATATCCACTCTAAAAAAAAGTAAACTTGTGAGCCGAATATTAGAAAATTATGGAAATAATTTCCATTATTTTAATACTAATATCAAATACTTGACATTACCAAGAATCAGTACAAATGGAATTATAAGGGTAAATTAAACATATTGACCAAGGATTTTACTTCATTTTCTTAAGTGATTTACAAAAATACAGTAGTAGTATGAGGTATTTAATTGGAAAGGGTAATTACATCTACTTTTTGAAATAGTACAATAATATGAATTATTTGTGCTGATCCAACAGAACTGTATTTTCTGTTTACTCTTAGCTGGATGACTCCAGCTAAGTTTAGGGGGGAAAAAGTTACATTTGAAAAAAACAGGAAAGTAAAATGTTAAAGCATGTATGTAAGTAAGTAAATCATAAAAAAGTATTCTGGCAGCTGTACAAACATTTCTTTTTTTTGTGCACATAACTCTCCAACCTTAAAACTGCCAAAGTAAAGACTTGTTTGTTGAAACGCTAACATTTACAATGTACATTCATGGAGCTGTCATTGCTCTAAAGTGTTCCAGGGCTGAGACACTGCTCTTCACAACGTTGGGTTCAATCCCAGAGCATCATGTGACAGTTGCATTTTGCTTGACATGTCACACGCCAGCAGCTGGGTATAAACACACTTGACATTTTGGACATTCACCATGGCAGCAGATTCAGTAAAGAATCAATATTGGAATAAAAGAGGAAAAGAAAGGGAGACATTTACAGAGCATGAGATAAGAAAAAAGTCAACATCAGACTGACTTTTACTGTCAAAAGAGAGCTCAGAGAAGAGACAGGATGCAGGATGGATGCTGAATTTGCTTTTGCTTGGGGGCAACATAGTGCAAAAATCTGCCCAAGTTTGCAGTTAATATGATTAAAAATTCTCTAAAATTCAGAATAATGTCATAAACTCCTAAAAAATAATTGTTTGAGCCAGTAGCTCAGGCTTCAATCTTTATTGAATTATGCTAAAACTGTGCATTCTAATACATCTGTGTATTCCTTATCCTCTTGACATGGCCCATTACCTTTGACATAATGTGCCCCAGATGTCAAACTATTAGCGTCTTCATAAACATAATTCAAGTATGGCAAATACAGACGCTAACTGGACATTTTCATCCATTTTTTAAATCAGCCAAGTAGTCCATGCTTCCCAATTTGGACTGGTTTCAGTCTCAGACATGTACAAAGTCATATGGAAGGCTTCTCTTTAAAGACCCAAAGCTGTAATAAATTGTTTTTTGTTTTTTTTTTAAGAGGATGAACTTAGGGCTGGCATAAACAACCAGATTAAGACTAAATTAATTATTTTCAAACTGCAGATGATGAAAAACTACACTAGTGGATTTATGTAAGAAAATAGAAAGCTGTAAATAGACGTGACGGGTTCCTTTATGAAAAACCTGTTGTAAGTGAATGGCCTGAAGGGACTAAAAGTCTGTGATATACCCCGGAGTGCAGCGGATGGTGTTCTGCTTTAACAGGGGAGGTGGAAAAAAAGAACTTTCTTGGCTCGTGAAGCTGTTTTTCCCCAATCTAACAGTGTAGCTATGAAATCCTGAGCCTGGAAAATGGATCTGTAGTCAATGATTTGAAGCCTTACATCACAAACACACACAGTCACTGCTGTTGCGCAATATTCACAATCGGTGGCACCAGCTCCCAGCATCGCTGCCGATGACTCCCACCCCTTACACCCCTACTTCCGCTTCCTGCCTTCAGGGAGAGGTTCCAGAGCCTCCCAGCCCGCTCTACAAGGTTATCATATAGCTTCATCCATCAGGTGTTTAAGATGCTGAACTCAATCCACCCTAACCCCAGTGAAACCTTACCTCCAAGATATCCTCACCACCGTCATCCTAACCCCCTGCCCCCGACACAGGACAACACAACCTCGCACATATGACTTTTTTTTTTTTTGCTTCTTTGGCTTTTGCTTTTGTTTATTTTGCTTTATTTTACTTCTTTTTCTTATCTTACTGTTTGTTTTGTATTGTATTTTTTGCTTTACTCTTACCTTATTCAACACCAAGGAGAGAAAGAGAAACAGTATCTCGGTTCATCTGTATGTCCTATATGTGCAGTGAATTGACAATAAAAGTCTTCTGAATCTTTTGAATCTAGAAGTTTAAACTTTTGTCAAAGTAGTTAAATAGATTTTCCATGTGGACTTTTACTGATTAAGAAAGCAGGCCTCAAGTTTCTTTCCCTGTAGGCTTCCAGATGCCAGCTGGTCGATTAGAAGCACCTGTTTGAAAAGGTCATGTCCTCAGGCTGTCAGTATGCTCTCACAGCAAAACGTTGAGGGTCAGTGAAACAAGACTCATCATATAAGTGTGGAAATACATCATTCCCGTAGTTTTTCTTTTCTTTTCATGCTCCGAAGCTTGACTTTCAATGTGACATATTTTATTGGGATGTTTGATGTGTGTTTCAAACTTTTTTGTGCGTTTTGCAGAGGAAGAGGAGTCTTCACTCGGTAAATAAACAGGACATTTTGATGTGGTACATTGTAAGAGTAGTTGTAAGCCATAATGTTTTCCTCACCATGTGTTTTATAGTCCCTAACCTTAACCATTTAGTTTCATAATTTACAATCCCGATTCCCAAAAACTGGTATGTTGAGCAATGAAAACAAGATGTCGAAACTGAGACGTCTAACCATTTCATAGAAAATATGAGTTCATTTTGAATTTGATATCAGCAACACATGAAAAAGTTGTAATAGGGGTGACAAAAGGCTGGGAAATGACAAATTTTCTGAATCACATTTCTTCATCATCTTATCTGTGAAGCCGTTATCAATGCTGGAAAGAACATAGAGGTTATTTACACATCTGCTCCCATCCAAACAACATCTCTCTCAGGAAAGGCCTTGCATATGTGAGAAAGACAACTCTAGACCACGTACTGCATCTATCGCAACAGCTGGGCTTCACAGGAGGAGACTCCAGATGCTGAACTGATCTGCCTGCTGCCCGGACTTTCACCGATAGCAAACATTTTGCAGCTGGAAATGAAAATTTCCGTAACAAAGAAAGAGAGAGGAGTTAAAATCCAGAATCAGACCAGAATAGGTGAATATTCCTCTCCTAAAACTCCAGCAACTGGTTTCCTCACTTTCCAGTCATTTATAGATACTTTTTCAAAAGAAAAAGGGGTGCTACACAATACTGAACATCACCTTGTGTCGGCTTTTTCAGATTTGTTGCTGCCATCAAATTCCAACTGACATCATATTTTCCAGGAAATGATACATGATACTTTAATGAAATTAGCTTCGGATGCCATCAAATTTCCATTAGATATAGTGGCATTAATTTATACAATGTACTTTTTCATCAATATCAATATTGATATCAATATCGATACTTTTTGCCCCATTAAAGGAAAATTATATGACTTTACATTGTGTATTTATTGAAAATATATATTGATTAAATTTAAATAAAACTCATGAATAAATAATACATTAAATAAATGCTGATAAAATGATAAAGAATACATCAGAGTAAATTGAATAAAAATAGGATAGGATATACATATTTTTTTAAATGATAATGAAAATAATTAAAATACAAAATAATATAAGATTAATTAACTCAAACTAAAAGGACCTAGAGGTAAACTTTATATTAAATAAGCAAACATAAAAAGACAATATCACTAACAACAACATCATCATCCTCATCTTTGAATCATGGTGGTTAACAAATGTGTGACAGATGTGACAGAGAAATCATGGAAGTGACAAAAAAATAATAAAAGTATCACATCAGGTTTTTTTTTTTTTGCCTTAAACTCACAGAAGTAAAAGAAATTGCTTTGCATGAGCTCCTCAGTATCGTGATATTTAACTTTGTTTTGATTGTCTGATATGGACATATAATATTTGTAATAAAGGACTAAAGCTGTAGAATATTTAAAGGATCAAAGCTGATTTTATTTCCCAATACGTCTGTGACAAGGTCGGATTCAGAAACAGGATCTCCTAGTTTGACAATGGAGCAGAAACCAGTTAGGCAGCGAGAGCTGGTTTTTATGTGTTACAGTGCTGAGGGAGAGAGGGAGGGAGGAGAAGTGGAAGAAAGTCCAGCCCCTCTCGAGGGGGCTGGTTCCAGAGCCCAAGCCATGCGTCGAGGTGAGTCCAACTATATCTAGCTAGAACCGCTCAACATCGTGCACAAACTCAGGCTCCTTCCCCACCAGAGAGGTGATGTTCCACATCTCTAGAGCCAGTTTCTGCAACCGAGGATCGGACCGCCAGGGTCCCCGCCTCTTGCTGCCACCCAACTCATATTGCACTCGACCCCTACGGCTCCTCCCGCAGATGGTGAGTCCACGGGAGGTGGGGCCCATGTAACCCTTTCGGGCTGAGCCTGATCGGGCCCCTGCAGGCAAAGGTCTGGCCACCAGACGCTTGCTCTGGTGCCCCACCCTCCGGCCTGGCTCCAGAGGGGGGCCCCGGTGACGTCAAGGGAACATTTCCGCCCATGATCATTGTCATCATATGGGTTTTTGAGCTGCACTCACTTCGGTCCCTCCCCTAGAGACCGGTTTGCCATGGTTGACCCCACCAGGGGCATTAAGCCCCCGACAACATAGCTCCTAGGATCTTCAGGACACACAAACCCCTGAACCATGATAAGATGGCGGCTCAGGGAGGAGTCTGTTGAACCAGAATAATGTCATGATTTTCATGAAACTTTTTTTTATTAATTTTGTCAATTTCAGCTTATTTCCCAGGCAGCTGTTTTTCTCTTACTTAATGGGAGGGTATGAATACTGAGGATATGCGTCTAACAAGGATTATTTTTCACTGAAGTTAATGTCAGCTTGGCAGGATGAGCTGTTAGCCAGAGAGCTCGTCTGCTCCGCCTCCTCCTCATGTTTGTCATTTAGACACAAAAGTAAATGAAAATAAATAAAATTAAAAGTACAGGCACCATTTTCTGTCATTTTAAAAATATTTTGGTGTTTTTTGTGGAAGAATGGGATCAGTAATTAGATAATCTTGGCATATATAATTGCTAGGCAACGGAGGACTGGAGCGCTATGGGTAATTCTCGTAAACTTGGTAGGCTGTCTCATTTCACTGGCAGTAAGCGCACTTGGAAGTGTGTAGACCCTGAATTGAGACACAGCTTGTATCACCTTCAGAGAATCAATATGCCCGTGTGTGTTTGCCTCCTGTTTTCAAACAATAAACCCCCCAGACCTCTTCAGATGTGGACATCTTGGCCTGTAAATGCTGATCAGTCCTTTGATAACAATATTATAAAATGCTTTCAGGTTTTTTTCTCCTTGTGTTAATTTTCACTCCCTTTATCATAAAAAAAAATCAAATTAATACCTTGCGGATAAATCAGTGCACAAAATTTTCTTGACTGTCTTGTTTTGCTACAACAGAAGTATCAGTGGGATATTCCAGATGTCGTCCTGTTTCAGACTGTCTCTCCCTGAGGAAGGCATGACATATCCCATTACACCTTCTCAGCATGTATCCTGTATCATGTTTCTTGGATTCCACCTTTAAGTCGCATGTCAGCATACAGTATCCAGACATAATCCAGACTGTTTCATGCAACATGTTGGTGGGTAAAGTTTGACCACTGAGCTCTTAACTGGTCAGTATAAGCCACAACCTTGTATTAATCTAGTGTCATGGAGCAATGTTCAAAATCTGTTGTGGAGGCTTTAAGATCACAAGTGTATATGTGGAACAGGAGAGCCTGAAATAGACTGAAACATATGTCCTAAGATGCCTTGTTCACTCTGGGGTTTTTTCCCTGTGAGGATTTATCGTTCAGCATGAAACTATAATTACATGTACGTGTGTATATGTGTGTGTGTGCAGGTGGTGGTGTTGGGGGGAGCTTCGGCCCTGTTTCTGCTCAGGTTTTACTGCTGTGTGTTTACATTGCTTCACCTGGGTCTGATTGGGAAATGTGATTTGGATTTCAAGCTTCCCAGCAGAAATAAAACATGTGTGAAGGGATATTAGAACCAGAAGTGTGAATCAAGATTGTATAACAGAAAAACACATATGGATAGTCATGGTGCATATGTAAGTACGCTACATAGCAATCAGACCCTGAGCCAGCAGGACATAGACACAGATGTATGTGGCTTGCTTAAAGGCTGTGGCATAAATTATTTTAGCTTTGTTTTCTTCCTTATTTGTAAAGAATAAAACAGAATAGGATAAAAACATACACATATGTTTCACATGCATATCCTAGTACACAATAACGGAACAACTTTACTTTTGCATAGGTTTGATCATACCAAGAAGATCAAATACACAAAATAATCAGCAGAAAAAAGGAAAAATACAGACACACAACATTTGCAGAACATAGATAATTGGAAACTGCTGCTGAGTCATTTGTGATTAAATTGTGGTATTGCTTATTTTGTTTTATACACAACTATAGATTAGAATTTCCTTGTTAAAGCCCAGTGGACAACGTTTTGTACCAGGGGCGCGGTCCTGAACTGTCCTGAAACGAGTTTCCTCCGCAGGGTGGCCGGGCTCTCCCTCAGGGTGAGGAGCTCGGTCATCCGGGAGGGGCTCAGAGTAGAGCTGCTGCTCCTCCACATCGAGAGGAACAAGTTGAGGTGGCTAGGGCATCTGGTCAGGATGCCTCCTGGACGTCTTCCTGGTGAGGTGTTCCAGGCATGTCCTCTGGGAGGAGACCCCGGGGAAGACCCAGGACACACTGGAGGGATTATGTCTCTTGGCTGGCCTGGGAACACCTCAGGATCCCCCCCGCAGGGTTGGTAAATGTGGCTGGGGAGAGGGAAGTCTGGGCATCACTGCTGCCCCCGCGACCCGACCCCAGATAAGCGGCAGAAGATGGATAGATGGATGGCATCAACAATTAACATCGACCAACACCATTTTTCCACACCTATAACAAACAGCATAAGTCTTAGCGAATCCAACCTGAGATGTTTTTATATCTAATCTGAATGTTAATCTGTCACGTTCACATTCTAGTTTAGTGAAATGAGTGTAACCATAGTTCACATCTGGATCAACATGAAATTATGGCCTGCGTTGCAGAGATTATGAAAGCTCAGAAAGTGTTCTTGGCAGCTGCATCACATCGTGTATGTGTCTCATCCCTCCTCTTTGTTCGTGGCCTGATATCTGCAGATGTTTTCAGGGGTGAAGTTTTCAGTTTCTCTCAGTCCTGCGAGCCTCTGCTGGCTACTTCCTCTCCCACAAGGCCTCGTGTTAAACCCCAACTATTGACGCTGGTGCGTGTTTGCGTGTGCATGTGAGAGACAGAGGAAAGGAGAAGGGCCAAGTAAACCTGTGTGTTGACTTTACAGGCTTTCCCAGGCTGCAGGACCTGGTGGTGCACCACCACTGCTCTGTGTGCTTAGCCTGTCACTCCCAAGAAATTCTGATCATTTGTACAAACACAAAAACCTGGGAAAACAAAATAAAATCCCCGTCCTGTTTGCAGTGTGTGAGCGTTCAGCAGGAGGACTTGGCACTGAGTTCTCAGTCAATGCATGGGTGTTATTTTAGAGCTGCCCATCGGTGTGAGTTTTGATATTCTGGCCTGAATTGTGAGTTATGCCTGCAAATTCTCCAAGTTTGGAAACTCATCAGTTTATCTTCAGCATAGCTGATGTAAATTTGAAGGTACACTGTGTGCGTTTTTCTTTCTGTGGGCTTGAGGGTTTCTGAGGGGAGTATCTGTCCTTCACCACTTCCTGAACTAGCCTGGAGGGACCTGATATTTATGAGGAACAGACTCCCCCCACCTCCCCAAAAACAGAAATTCAACTCAATAGTTGTTCCATTCAAAAACATTCTGCTCCAAGTGGATACAATAGACTCTGCGCACTTTCCATTGTCGTTTGCCGTTAAATACTGTTCTTCCTGTTAAATGGGGGCTGTCACTGGTGCAGTGACGTGGTGCTTTGGCCAAATATCTGACTTTATCTGTACAAAGCAATGTGGGAAGCTGACACTTGCTGAGATGCTGTTAAAGGTAAAAAAGGACATGCCATAATTCCCACTGCTAGAAGTAGTGTTGCCACCACCTTCAGGAGCATTTTCCACATGTGGTTTCTGTTTTTATATTTGATCCTTGCTGAGGATGTAACAGCCAGCAAGGTTTCCCAGCAGTCTGTGAGATAGAAATGATATTTAATCTATTTCTTCATGCTCTTCAGAATGGCTTTTCTTGTTGTTTGTGGTGATTATCATGCATGTCAAATTCCAGGAGGAAGGTGGCAGTAAAATAAAAAACTAAACCTTTAGTTATAAGACTTTGATTTTGTGCCTCATTTAGAACTTTTAACAATTTTTGTTGCTTTGTTTGTAACCTTTACTTAGCTTTGGTCAGAATTAGAAACCAAAACAGCCACTATCCTAGTTTGACATGACAAACGGATATGTTGCTGTTCTTCTGCGCTCTAGAGGCATAAATAATACAGATCCCAAAACACTCTATTTTCTTGTAACCATGCACTAATAACTAACTGGGATGATGGACTTGGGTGTAAAAGGGAACCTTCATCTTAACTTGGCCAGTGGAACCTGTGTGATGTCAATGTTATCGTCCTCACCAGTTTGCGCAGCCTGTTTATGTGCTTTAAGACAATGTTCTGGTTCTGGTTCCATTCAAGAGTCTCAGAATTTTCTGGTAAAACCAACAGGAGTTCACCCCAGTTTAACCAGAACCAAAGTGGGAGAACTTCACTTTGCATAAATAATTGTGGAAACATCATAACGGATTGCACTGATTTTCTACGAGTTTTGTCCTGTTTGCAGTCAACCTACTGTCTTGATTGGTGGGAGACCCATGGTTCCTTTCCACCAAAGAGGAAAGGGTGCTGGTTTGGTGCTAATGCTAGAGACAGTGCTTAGCTGGTTCAACTCTGGTGCTTCCAAAGAACCGCTTCTGGCTTTGTCCAAAAGAGTCTAGTCAGTGGTGAGTCGTTACATCATCTAAAACGTATTTGGGCAGGAGGGTGGGCTCAACCATGGCATAGTTCAAGGTTGTTTGGTTCACCAGCTGGTCACCAGGAAAAGAGAACAGGTTCAGGAAATGTGGGTTGCTTTTTGGTTGCCCATTGCCACTGCATCCGAGGGAGTCTTGGCTGCAGATGGGAGAATGAGGCGGGGCTGGATATTGGATGGGGCTGGATGTCCAACCCCGCCCCCTCAACATTTTGATTGGATTAACCCTTACCCTGACACTAACACTAACCCTAACCATGCCCAATTGACATCCAACTCCACCCAATATCCAGGCCTCCCCCATTCTCCAGGCTGCAGCTGGGGGTTGTTGCTGCATCCTGGCTCCCTTTTTGTGGTCCCTGAAATCTTTTTTAAGCTTTTTTTAATATGTTGACCAGCTGGTTGATGCTCCATTTGTATCCAGCTGCAGCCATCTCCCGTTGTAGCTGCTTGAACACTTTGTCTGATTTGTTCAATTTACCTTGGATCTCTGCGGACGACAATAAAAACAGGAAACTGAATTTCCTCCTTGACTAATTCTGCTTGCTTCTTGGAGTCCATTTTTCAGCTGGTATGAAGATGTTGGTCCATGTTTCAAGGCCAGGTGACCCTGCCCCCAGCTGCTGATGCAAGCAATGTAAACCAATTCCCAACTCTGGCCCAGCAAAGAGTTGGTGTTTGAGTAGAACCAGTTTTGAAAGCAAGGCGCTGGTGTTTAGGCAGTCAAAAGCCAAATAACTGGCTTTGTCTGGTTCTGGCTCCAAACTTCCCATGTTCTTTAGTTGTGGCACATGTTATCTGGTTTGCTGGTTAATGAACACACTTGAAAGATGGACATGTATCACCATCAGTTCCACTTTTACTTAAGTTTTCTTTACTATTCCAGCTTTTCTTCTTTACTTTAAGTATGCTGCTTGTTTGGTATGGCGTATACAGATGAGTCCAGCCATAACCCACTTTCTTTTTGGTTCAAGTTGGAATCCAGTTGGACAGGCTGGTTCAAAGTTTGGGAGCTGGCACAGAGCCCCGCAGTTGTGAAAGGGATTTAAATGTAATGTATTAAATAAATACATCACATCAACACTAATTCGGCTGACAAATTAATGCTTTTCTTATCATTTAAAAAAAACACCAGGAACCTTCTGGAAAATTAATGTAAATAAAACTTGAAGGTGGACTATTTTTAGAATTTCCCCTCAGGTAAATGTTTTCATGAAGCTCCTCAGGCTTTCAAAGAATCCAAGCTCCCTCAGCTCCTCCTTTACACAAACCTGCTCTGCAGTCCTGGACGTGGGAGGAAAAATCTCAACTGTCCTGTTGGTGCATTGGCTCTTTATGGTCATGGTTTCCTATAAAAAAGAAAGAAAAAGAAGAACGAAGAAAAAATAAGAATAAAGCCTTTCACTCTACCAATTCTTTACACCTACATCTTCCACCACTTGGTTAGTTTGTGTACAGTTTCCTTGCAAGAATACTTTTAAAATGATCAGCAGATTTTAGTTTGTTAAACATCCTTGAGAAGAGCTTTAGATGTTAATACAGATCCAGATCTGAACTATTTTTGCTCAACGTTGGCAGAAATGGGATATACAGTCTCTGATGTTTTATTCTTTAATGACTTAAAAACTGAATTTCTTATTGCAAGAAATCTCTCTGCGATGTTTGCAGATTGAAAAAACATGTAGATGTGTCAAAAGAAAAAGTTTATTCTTTTCTGTGCCTACATTAAACAAAGTACCAGTAATGTTTCACACCATGACAGATGAGTGAAGACTTCTGTTAAAATACAGATTATAAGCCAATGTTTCCTCATGAGTTATAGCAGACATGTAAAACTCAGGAAAAGCTCAGTGCTGGAACCTGATAAGGAGGTCAACCACGGCTCTGTGTTGCATTATATCCCTACAGTTACATTCTTCTTTCCTTCTCGATGTGGACTTTGGATTCTTTTACAGAACAACCTGTCACATGTAGGTGTTTGATGAGAGATGCTCCACAGGATGAGTTAAAATGAGTAAAAAAAAACAAAAAACGCTGCTCCACTTTAAAGGCTCTTGTTTTGATTCATTTCTACACTTTATCCTCGGGTTTATTTTTTGTTCCTGTTCTGAAAGCTTTTCGATGTGTCAGTAGTTTGTTTTCACATATGTGACTGAACTCTGCTCTGGTGTAGATTTCCATGAAGGTTAGATTCCTTGAAAAGTTGGAGATCATAGAATTGATTTTTTTTTCTTTCAGTTCATGCTGGCAAAATGTCAAGATTAGCAAACATACAATAAATAACTTTCACTTACAGCGTGGGGGGTCCAGTGAGACCAGGAAATATTTGTCTTGCCAGAAGATAATGTAACCTATATTGATATTAAAAGCAAAATCTCCAAACAACATCCTTACTCCCTCTTCATCCCCATCTTGACCTCCTCACGCTCAGCCCTCACTTCCTCTCACTCCCTCCTTTATTTTCTCTGACCCTTCATAGATGTATTTGCCCTGGATCACTTGTAGCGGTTTGCCTGTGTGAGCTAAGCACTCATAGTCCCACTTCACCTGGCTGACATGGTGACGGCTGGGAGCAGACTTTACCTCAGACTGGTGTTATCCAAACCAGAGCCAGGCTGCTGGTGTCTGCCAGTTTTCTCATTTGAAAGGTTGTTTCATTAGCAGTAGACCTGACATACTTTTCCTGGTAGGAGACATTATTTCCATTATTTCACTTGAGTTGGAAATAAAAAAAAATTCTTTGCAACATGACTTAATCATCGTTTTCTGTAAACTCTAAGGTTTTTAATGACGCAAGGCTCGAAGGCAAACCTTAATGCAAGTCTCTGTGCAGTTGAACAGCTTCATACTCACATCAGTGCAAATTACATTAGTTTTTAGCTCAGAAAAAAAGTTATTTTGGGGGAAAAAAAAGTCCTTGACAAAACTGACAAGAGTAAGTTTAACCTGCTTTGCTCCTGTAAGACGAGACTGAAGAGAACATTCCAGACCTGAGCTATCAATGTGCTCCTCTCCAGGACTGCAGATGATCCCATGTTACTGCAGCAGAAGCCAAAATACCAGCTGTTATCTTCATACAGGTTGACAGCTCAGCTGGAACCAGAGGATGCAACAATGCTACATCTGACATCCGCGAAATCTGTCTAGATTTCTACGCTGAATACTGCTTATTCATCCAGAACTGTGGTTGTTTAAGGACTTCATCATGAATAAAAACATCTTTTTTTTTTATATCTTTAATAAAAAAAAATTTTAAAAAAGGAAGAATGATTCAATTAAATTAAATAAATAAAATTAAAATTAAAATTAAAATTAAAATTAAAATTAAAATTAAAATTAAAATTAAAATTAAAATTAATTTAATTTAATTTAATTTAATTTAATTTAATTTAATTTAATTTAATTTAATTTAATTTAAGAAGTTTTGTAAGGAATTTTATAGCAGGTCTGTTGTGTTGTTTTGCCTTCTAATGGAAGGTGATTGCCATTATGAGTTTGTCTTTTTGTAACTTTCACTCCTGGCATGTGACCTTTAAATTGAACTCAATAATTATGTCTTTTGTTGCAATTATAGGATGAAAGATGAAGAAGGTTTACAGTTTTAGGATTTCACAATCACCAATTGATCATGTACGTCTCAGATTTTAACACGCTTTGTTAAGCCTCACTCTGAAATTTCCTTATTTGTTCAATAGATTGACCTCTGATACCATTCTAGGTGTGATAGAAGTGGATATTTACGTCAGATTTGATCAAAAGTTTAAATTCAAGTAGAGAAGTTGTCTGGGGACTACATTTGCTTCTTTCTTGTTTCTTTATCAGCTGCAATTCACCTGCTATATTATTTCAATTGAAAGCTTTGCAGACTACCTGATAGTCAGTAAATGGCCATATATATATATATATATATATATATATATATATATATATATATATATATATATATATATATATATATATATATATATATATATATATATATATATATATATATATATATATATATATATCCTGCGATGGACTGGCAAGCTGTCCAGGGTGTACCCTGCCTGTCGCCCAAAGCCAGCTGGGATAGGCTCCAGCTTCCCCGCGACCCTGAATTGGGATAAGCGGTTCGGAAAATGAATGAATGAATGAATGTATATATCACATAAATATGCTATTTACAGCAAATTAGGCAAAAGCACGCAAACACACAACGATGGCCTCAAAATGTAGAACTAAAAGTCAGTTCTCCTCCTCTATACAGTACAGGCAGTCATTACACAAATGTTCTCCAGTTCATGGTAAACATATTTTTTACTTCCATATGCACACAAGCCATCAGGTGTTTGTGTTTCATTAGTAATGAAAGAGCACAAGGAATTAAACCGAGTAAAGAAGTCTCAGTGGGAAACGGCTGTTAATGAAAGGTTGCAAGAAATGGCTGAAAGAAAACCAATGGTTACGTGTGAAAGCACATTATGAAAGAGGCTAGTCTGGATTTATATATGTATATATATATATATATATATATATATATATATATATATATATACAGTCCTGATCAAAATCTTAAGACCAGTTGAAAATTTGTTAGAATTTCCCTTTTAGATATAGGACTCAGTAATGAGTAGCTCCACTGTTCTTGTTACTTAATCACTTCAAAAATTTGTTTGGGCATGCTTGACGCAAGTGTTTCCAGGAGACTCGAGGGAACATTGCTGCAAGTGGTGAAGATGTCTTCACAAAGGGCATCAACTGTCTGAAACTGATGGCCATTTTTATCAACTTTTCTTGCCATCCATCTTCAAATGTTCTATATGGGATTTCAACAGGGGAACATGCAGGATGGTGGAAAAAAAGTGATCTTATTCACCCTGAAGAAGTCCTTTGTCAAGTGAACACTAACCCTCCAAAAAATGAACAATCATATTAATTGATTTTGAGTTGAAGAAAGAAAAAACAAACAAACAAATTGGTCCTGGACAAATTAGAGCACTTTTCTGCTGAACAGTGGGACAAAATACCTGTCAACAGGTGCAGAAGTCTGACTGAGAGGAACAGAAAACACCTGACTGTAGCGGAAACATTTAAGGATTGTTCAACAAAATATTAGTTTATGAGTGATGTAAAATGTAATGAATTATCTTATTTGCTTTTAAAGAAAATATATCTATTGAACCAATTTCGAAAATAATATAATGATTTTTATAAAAGTTTTATTTATTATTACTTTAGTCAATTTTAGCTTATTTTACAAGGGTATGAATAAATATGAGTACAACTGTATATATATATATATATATATATATATATATATATATATATATATATATATATATATATATATATATATATGTGTGTGTATATATATATGTGTATGTATATATATATATATGTGTGTATATATATATGTGTATGTATATATATATATATATATATATATATATATATATATATATATATATATATATATACATATATATATATATAAATGTAGCATCATCGTATATGAAAAGTAAGCATATATATATATATATATATATATATATATATATATATATATATATATGTGTGTGTATATATATATGTGTATGTATATATATATATATATATATATATATATATATATATATATATATATATATATATATATATATATATATATATACATATATATATATATAAATGTAGCATCATCGTATATGAAAAGTAAGCAGACACTAGTTGAAACTGGTTTCTCTCTGCTGTTGGACTGAGTGGTCAGTTGGAGGTGGCTTGTGGGCACTGCGTCTGTCCCGCTGAAGTCATGTCTGTGACTGAAAGTCTCAGCGTCTCCTTTTTTCTCTCCAGCATTTGTTCGTTCATTTTTTCAATTCATTATTTGCTCCCACAGTAAGCATGCATTATGTAAAATGGAATAATAAAAATTCTATTGCATATAAATCGAAGCTTTTCTGTCTCCTTTGGTGGATACTGTGACGTCACTTCAGAGGAGAATTTAATTAGCTTTTTTTTCTCAGAGTGATAAAGAGCCTAGTAAATGGAAATTCCACTGTTAGGCAGCAATTATTGTGTCTTTTACTGAGTGAAATTAAAAACATTCTTCCTATTAAACTCCCATGTTCTTCTTAATGAATGTTTGGTTCCCATGAATACAGAGAGGTCGGTACAAAATGTAATGTGTAGGCAGTGAATCCCTCCCCCCTTTTCTTAATTTTAACCATGTGGTCACACAACATGAAACCTTCTGACAGACATTACATAACCTGCTGTTTCCACCTTTTACTTTCAGGTTGAAGGTCTGCCTCTGCGTGTATTTGGGATGAAGCACCTGTCAGACATTCACTTCCTCCTGCTCAGCCTCCTTCATCTGTTAGGAGCCGTCACATCACAGGTCAACCCAGGTGTGTAATGTCAGCCTGAGATCATTCTCAACAGTTAGTGAATACTTTTAAAAAATTTTGGGGTTTTCTTAGAGATCCTTCTCCAAGCCGGCAGTCCAGACTGCAATTGATTCAGATTTTGGAACAAGTGGTGCTTTGTGAGAGCCATGTGGTCCCCCTCTTTCTGGTTTGCCTTCTTTGATCTCACCATGCACGCCTTTCTCCAGCTCTGCGCCCTCCATTTAGGTGTTTTTTGTGATGTCAATTAAAAGGGACCATTGCATTTTTTTTTATATAGAGAAGCAGAGTGACAACATTTACTCGGAAAAAATAAAATAGAAATAAAAGTGAGCGCTCTAGTTGCTGCTGGAAGAGTTTTACAACAGCAGATATTAGCCAGGAAAACCTCAAGCTGGCTAGTGTTTATGATTTCAGTGTCGAAGCTTCTGTCAGTGGGCTGAGGTTTCTTTATTGTTGAAACAATAATGACTGATATATACTCAGATCTAACGTGTAATGAATGATGGCTTGAAACCGAATGAACAGGGTTCTCTAACTTCTCTCTGTCGAGCAGCATTAAAGGAGGAAACAAAGCACCAGTGGAAAAAGAAAAGTCTCATCACTTCTACATCCGTTGGCGCAGCTCCAACCCACTAAACTTATTTCATTTTTAAACCAAGAAACTTAAACTTTTAAAGAAGAAGCTGTTTTCTACATTTATATAATCATGCAAACACATCACATCACACATCACATCAGGCATAGATTTACCCAGATTCACTATTTGTGCGAAATCAAAGTCTGTTTTACAAGAATTAAATGATAGTGTAGTAAAAAGTGTTCTAGAGACCATAAAGTATGGCGGCGTTTAAGTGAAATATGTGCAAGCCATGGTTCCTTTCATGACTGTGTCCAATACATCTGTTAATAGCTACAATTCGGACCTATTTAGCCACCTTTGAGAAGTTTTGGCTTTGAGGATTCCTTGTGCAAAATGCAGTGCGATTTATGAAAGATCTTCTCAGATGTTTTTTAAAAAAAGATATTTTAGCGTTTAACTACGACAAGATGTTTTCTCTTGAGTTGTTATTGTGCGTGCATGATCGTGTTAGCACCTCCGCTTGGATGCAAATACCCAGCACACACATGCATGCTGTGGATGGAGCTATCTGGAGTCTGTGGCTAATGCATACCAGACATTCTGACAGCAGGAAAGTCCATTGAAATAGGTTCTGTCTTTCTTTTGTGTGTGTGTGTGTGTGTGTGTGTGTGTGTGTGTGTGTGTGTGTGTGTGTGTGTGTGTGTGTGTGGTGTGCAATTCCAGGAGCTCACCACTCGTAAGTCATGGAAAGGACTGTTTGTGCATCTGATTGTGGTCAAAGTTCAAGAAGTTTAGCATTCAACACAAAGTTTTGTAGCTTGAATCTGAACCGCGAGAGTTCTACATTGAGAAATCGCCTCCACTGTTGCAAAAGCTCAAATCTCAACCTGTTCTGATATATTAAAGCAGGACGTGTGCACCTATAACTCTGTCTAATGCTTTAGTTCTGCTGCATTGAGAAGAGGGTCATTTTTCCACAGTCTGGAAATATTCATAGCTGGATTTAGCAGAGCTGAGATGTAGAGTAATGCCAACTTTCCCCTATTTAAAATTCCCAAGCAATGGAGTTATACCATCCCTGTCTTTCCCATTTTACTTATGAGTGGGCGAACTTCAGCACAAGTCTGGGCGGAACAGCTAAATATCATGGAGCTGTGTTGTGTGGACTCCTTCCTGGAAGCATGTTTATAGTAAATCCTCAGTGAATGAGCAGATAAGTAAATTAAGAAATTGAATGCAGAAAACACTTATACAACTAGAAAACACTGCTTCATTTTCACTCTGCAATGCATTATGGGGTCAAACTGTCAGTGAGAAGCTACAATTCGAGACAAATAAACAGAATACTGTTAATATTAAATATTATTTATGCACTAAATATGATCAAAATCCTTTAAAGTTGTTATACAGACAAACTTCTACTCGTTGTAAGTATCTATATTACTGCAAAGTGTTAATATTGCCAGACACCAGGACTAAAATTAAAAATTAAATATAGATATTTTGAAGAGATTTCATTTTAGTTTACAGTGATAGGGGATGTCTCAGACTTTACCAGGATGCACCATGCTTTTCTCCATGTAGCCGCGAGGACACACCCCAGCCCCCCTGCAGCCCTGCTCAATCTTGACCTACTTTAGGGTGGGTATGGACAATCCATAGATGGATTAATCTTTAGATGGCCCTAAGTGATATCTTTTATATTGAATTTACGCTTTTTTAAAACCTAACATTTGAGTAGTAATTTTCATTTGTCACATGTGACCAAACTGGCGACCAATCACCTAGTTAAACCAGAAGCGTTAGTTAAGTAAACAACCAATTTAAGAGATTTCACCCAAAGCTGACCTTACATGATAGACACATCAGCAACATGTACGTGAATGTAAACTTCCATGGCTGCGGTGTGAGCATCTATCTCTGTGTGTGTTATAGCATATATGGAGTCAGGGTTGAACAAGCCTGCCTTTCAGTAGTCAGGGAGCGGTAAAAATCAAGAGGTGAGGGAGAAGCATCTTTATTCGGCCACCACATAAGGCAACTATTTTTCCAACTTTTTTGGGGAGATATTTTTAGATGTTGCGGCCAAATGTGAAGCCTGAGAGGTGGTGGTGGAGTAAACCTGTATTTGTGTGCGTGTATCAAAATGTGCACTCTGGACTGCCCCCACAGTTCGCCCCAGAGGTCACCTCTGAGTGGGTTGGGTAGATAAATAAACATAGCAAAAACCAACATTTGGACGAGCGGTCACACATCCGGCACGACATACTGAGAACCTGTATCCCCCTCTCCCTGCCTCTCTGTAGGATGTGGTTAAAGATGGTGATAATTACTCTTATTTCCATCAGTAATGCCCTAAATATTTTGTATTTTTCTTTTTGTTCTTCATAACTGGTAATGCTGCAGTGTATGACTATATCACTTTCTATGCTTTCAGACCAAATGTCTGTGGGGCTCATTAAATGTAATTGTACTACAGTAAATACCCTCCAGGGATCTCTCTTAAGATCTACATCTTTAAGGGCATTTTCATGTGTCATGTAAATCTAAATGTCAGCTGGTGATTGTTCTCTGTCCTTATCTTGTAAGGCAGCGCCGGTAAACTGACCGCAGGGCCTAAGCTTAA
This sequence comes from Telmatherina bonti, assembly GCF_933228915.1. Lineage (NCBI taxonomy): Eukaryota > Metazoa > Chordata > Actinopteri > Atheriniformes > Telmatherinidae > Telmatherina > Telmatherina bonti. The sequence continues at coordinate 28,535,457 of NC_136626.1, forward strand.
GCTTGGTTCTGTACTAGTCTTTTGTCATTAATGTTACATGTCTGTATGTCTGACCTTGGATGAGCTGGCTTGAACTCTGAATTTCCCCTCTGGGATGAATAAAATATCTTTGATTTGATATAAAATCATAATACATTTCTTTGTCACATATGGACTTAATGAATATACATACATCTACTACAGTGGAGCTAGAGCCATATATATATATGTAGCTCCTCCTGAGCTACAGCTGCCCCAATATATATATATATATATATATATATATATATATATATATATATTGGGGCAGCTATATATATATATATATATATATATATATATATATATATATATATATATATATATATATATATTGGGGCAGCTATATATATATATATATATATATATTGGGGCAGCTATATATATATATATATATATATATATATATATATATATATATATATATATATATATATATATATATATATATATATATATATATATATATATATATATATATATAGCTGCCCCAATATATATATATATATATATATAGCTGCCCCAATATATATATATATATATATATATATATATATATATATATATATATATATATATATATATATATATATATATATATATATATATATATATATATATATATATATATATATATATATTTATATATATATATATATATATATATTTATATATATATATATATATATATATATATAGCTGTATCTCAGGAGGCGGCTGTAGCTCAGGAGGAAGAGCAGTTGTCCTTCAACTGGTAAGTTGGGAGATCGATTCCAGGCTTCCCCTGAAATGCCGAAGTGTCCTAGGGCAAGACACTGAACCCCAAACTGCCCCCCCGATCCCCCTATTGGGGTATGAGTGTTGAGTGAGTGTGAGTGTGTGTGTGCGAATGGGTGAATGTGACAAGTAGTGTAAAGTGCTTTGAGTGGTCTGTATGACTAGAAAAGTGCTATAGAAGTACAAGTCCATATTATATGTGGTCAATGTAAAATTCCACAATTTTCCAGATATTTTATGCTTATGACCCATTTTAGATGCCATACTTACATCAGTTATGTACATTTCTGAGGCCAGCATCCCAAAGCTCACAAGCCACACTTTACACCTTTTTTTTCCATCCAGGAGCATCATGTCATCTTCAAACTACCTCTTACTTTATGGCACCACACGGGTGCCAAATAACAACGATTAGGGAGCTACCATTTAAAAATCTGCCAGAGTTCAGTTAGTAAGGCTTTACATTTGCTTTATTTTTCCTTGTCAAAAATGGCCAATCTTGTTGGCTGGCCGATGCTCTCCTGTGAGTGAAGTACCCCGAAATTCTTTCTCCAGATCTGTTCTTTTTCTTTTGATAACAACCGATCTCAGCTTTAAAGTTTTAAATCAAACACTGAGTTGAAGAAAGAGTGTAAGTCCTGGAAGTCTGAGCGTATATGTACATGTCTGTGCCAGACACGTGAACGATGCGTCTGGTCAACAGCCCAAACTTTCATTCGTTTCCACGTTTCTGATTTTTAAGCAAATGTTTAGAGATCAAGAAAAGAGGAAGAGAAAATCACAAGGAGAGAAAAGGGATGAAAGAGCAGGCAGAGAGACAGAGAAGGTCTTGAACCTCAAGCTCTGCTGTTACTGGCATCTTCTCAAAGGTTTTCTGTAAGACAAGGGGCCAGGCTGGAAGGGTCACACTCCCTTTAACTTCCACCTCCAGCTCAGCTGAAAGAACTGAAAGCTGCAACTAAACGCCATCATGTACACAGAAACTAAGTCTTTCCAAAGGTTCTTTCATCCATAAATGAGGTTGAACTTTGGTCATATCCTCTTAGCTTGAGCTATCAGAGTAAGATCCTCACAAACTCATGAAAAGTGTTTTTATTATTTGCCCTGAGTAACACCTATATGCATCAGGAAGTTCATTCAGACTCTTGTAAAAGCTAATGCATGCCATGTTGGCCATGTCACGCTCACTTAAAGCGTTTGAGTCTTAATGAGGTGAGGATGAAGTAAATCACATTTGCCTTTAATCTAGTCATTGAGTGGATGAGCAACAAGGGAGGGGAAAGACCACACACGAGGACATGACAGAGAGGAGACAGGAGAAAAAAAACAAACAAAAAAAAAACAGAAGATGAGGAGGTGGAGAGGCATGCAGGGCGCATGGGGGATGTTGCTTCTTCTGACCACACAGTCGGGACATGATGTAGCTGTACCAGCGAGCCACTTCAACCAGACACACTGCTTTTAAACAGTGAAAAGGTCCATGCTATTATGAGAGCACTGAGTGTGTGTGTGTAAGTGTGTTGGCACATCTGGCATCCTGCCGCAGCATTGCCCCCACCCCATCACCCAGCACTATTCATCAGGCATTTCTACAAAAGCTGGGAATGAAGGAGATCTTTCAGGGGGATGTCCGAGAGCATCTGGTGAATGTTTGAGTATGGTTTCAAATTTTCGACACAAACCGCGGCTGTGGTTGGTGAGAGCAGGGAGACAAGTTTCAGAGTGTGATAAATGTGTGTAACAGCAGTGGAAAGACTGAAAGAAAATAAGCATTTATTTAATAAAATGACAGTAAGAGGGCAACTTTTTTTTTTTTTTAACTCCAATAAACAGATAATCATTTAGGTTTCAAACAGATGGAAACATATTAAAGTTTCTAAGTGACTGTAGACAATATTCCACATATAGAGATTTATAGCAAATTTCAACTCGTTGTTGAGTTGCTTATTATTTATTCTCATGCTCTCATGTTGTTTTCAGATGTAACAGTCACTGAAATGTGTGTGAAATGAACACAAACATCTTACACTTCATTATGTAGTAGTGTCAGGATTATAACTATGTCCTGGTATTTTAAAAAAAAACCCAACAAACTTTTCCTCATTTTATTAGTTTAGGGCAAGAAGTTGAGGATTTCTTTCTGAAAAGATTTTATACACATCAACACAAATAGTCATAGTACTGTTGTCAACAGTATTTTCTTGAAGTCAAGACACCTGAACCAATTAAAGCATCCGCTACAAAAGCAAAACCAGACTGACTTTCTTTAAATATTGTTTTTCACTTTTTGTTAGCTTTATTTTAAAGAATAAATCCATTTAGGTGTATTTGTTTGGTTGTTAAATGTAATATAGTTTTGCAAGTCTGTTTGCTAAACGAGCCTTTTTCTTGTTAAATACATGAAACAAACATAATGCATGTTTTTACTTGACTATTTTAGGTTCTAACATGCATATTTTGTCCACTTGGCTTAGCTTAGCTAAGACAGTCTTACCTAATGGTTGGTTGGAGTTTTGTTTTACAAAAGTACAGTAACATATTTTATTAATTTAATTAACATATTTAATGTAGAATATCGTGTCAATCAGTGCATGTTGAAAAATGACCATTATTGGTGTTTTAAATCCAAATTTTGGAAGACTAAGGCTGTAAAAAAATGTATTTCTCTTGTTTAAGTTCCATAAAAATATATATTGTATAAAATATAAAATAGAGTTAGTTACACTTCAGTCTCTCCATTTTAGTGTTCAGTGACATTTGCTTTCCCTTGGGCGAGGGGTTTTTCACATGTTGCCTCATAGCGCAAAGGAAACCAAGAGAACTATCATATTTTCCATGCGGTGTCATAACCACCAAAGTGAGTAATTCTGGGAATCTCTAAACGGCATTATCAAAAGTAATTTTTACAGTAAACACAGCCAGCTGCACTGGTATTTATTTTCTTTTTTTTCCTGACGGTCGTTTCTTTATTCCATTTATTCACTTAACAACAGTGATTCCAGTGTTTTATTAAAGCACGTTGTCTTGTCTCAGATGTGTGTCGATATCCTCTGGGGATGTCAGGAGGACAGATACAGGATGAAGACATCTCTGCCTCCAGCCAGTGGTCTGACTCTACTGCTGCTAGATTTGGCAGGTATGTCTCACACAGAGATAAACTCTCAGCCATGTGTTTCATGGTGTGTTTACTCTGATAATGAGTGTGTACTTGGGGGTTTTATCCTGCGAGGTACCTACACCCGTTTATTTGCATAAACCACAAACTGGGGTATCAGTTCACTGTGTAGCCACACGATTAAGGCTGCACGTGTGTAAATGTGCATGTGTGCTGTAGAAACTTGGGTGGCCCGAAGTATCAGGATAACGATGCATTACACTTTCCTCATCCATCCTGGCTATATTTTCACTCTCGCCTTGATCCCTCTTGCCCTTGTCAACCCCTTACCCTAAATTAAAACTTAGAACAAATTTACGATGCAGCCTGTCACCAAGATGTTTTTATAACAGACTTTAAGACCTTAAAAATCCACCACTGTACTCAGTTTTATTTTCCTCTCACCTCCAACACTGAGCTGCTTTTTGTATAAAAAGTGCCGTATAAATACAGTTTGATTTGATTTATTCCTTGATACTCGTTTTTCCTCACAGGTTGAACAGCGAGGAGGGTGATGGTGCGTGGTGTCCAGAGATGACGCTTGAACCAGACAGCCCGAAGGAATTCCTTCAGATTGACTTGCGCTCGCTCCACTTTATCACCCTCGTGGGCACCCAGGGTCGGCATGCTGGGGGCATTGGTAATGAGTTCGCTCAAATGTACAAGATTAAGTACAGTCGGGATGGCAGTCGCTGGATCTCATGGAGAGACAGGCAGGGGAAACAGGTAATTTAAGCGTCTGTGCTTCACACAGGCAGGAGTGCAAGTTGTCCTGGCTTAAGTATCAAAGCATTGTTCATTTCAACCTTTATAACTAATGTCTAATAAAGATACTTTTATGCCGTCATTACTGTAGCTTGATTAAACATAGATAACAGATAATGAGTTCATTTTCCCAATTTGATCAATTTCACTCCCAAGTTAATGTTCACTTGAGTTCAAGGTGTGTTTGTTTTTCTTGTAGGTGATTGAGGGCAACAGGAATGCCTATGAAACTGTACTCAAAGACCTTAAGCCTCCAATCATTGCTCGCTATGTTCGCTTCATGCCAGTAACAGACCACTCCATGAATGTCTGCATGAGAGTAGAGCTCTACGGATGTGAATGGCTGGGTGAGTTTTGGAAGGTGGGAAAAAAAAAAAAAGGAATAATGTGCAAGGAAGCATGCGGCAAGTATCATAAAAGAATCTAAGCACTATCTGTCACCTTTGAGCCCATAAAGATAGAGATCTGCTGAGTCCCACAAACTTTAAGACGTCAAAGAGCACACTGTTTAAACAACTCCTGTGCATTTAATTAGCTTTACTATAAACAAAATATCAAATACCGGTAAGTGTTTGCTACTGGGCTTAGACCATTTCCTTTGCTTTGTTGTCTGTTTCTCAAATTCACCAGGCGTCAAATTTTTAACTGGAATAATTAACAGGATGACTTTTCAACTGGATCTTTTAAAACAAAGCTCAAGGCCTAACTACCATGAACACAACATGATGGGAAATTAAACTGTGATTATAATCTGTCATCTGTAAACAAGAGTAAAGGTCACCTTAACCCCTAGAAGTTAGCAGCTTCAAAATATAGGTGGGGTTTTATTCATTTTGTTTATTCACTGTGGTTCCTTTAAGTCTTTAATGCCTCAGGAATTACTTTAAATTCTCTGACAAATTAAACTTTCTGTGCAGCAAACAGGTTGTCAGGCTAACAAGAACCACAAGGGCCCCTGCTAAAACCAATTTTCCCTTCACTGTTTCTCAACATATATATACATTCTCCGCCTGTTTGTTCTGCTGTTTTGTAAAAGCAATCCCGTATTACTTATACTTTTTTTCCTTTATTTCACAAAATGGAAATTTCCACACAACTCACACGTAAGTTGACGCATCTGTAACTATGGTGACCCAAAATGCCACATTTTTAAACAAACTATGTGGTTTTAAACAATGGCTTTCTGACCAAAATGAATGACAGGGCTATGAAAAGTGAGTGAACAGACTGATTTAAAAATGAACATTTTTTTCTTTACAGATGGTCTTGTTTCGTACAATGCTCCAGCAGGAGAACAGATGCACTTGTCTGCTTACACCGTTTACCTCAACGACTCTGCCTACGATGGGGCCGTTATCCACAGGTAGGAGGGCTTTTGGCGATTCCCTGCTCAGTGTCTTTCCTCTCCACTGTTATTGTATGGTTGCCATGGTAAAAGCAACGGGACAAACGGTGATGTGTGGGTCATGGCGCTTTAAAGTTAGGCAACATCTCACTGGAATAACTGAGTCAACAATCCTTAAAAAGTTTTAAAACTGGAATGAATCAAAGGTGGCATTTTATTTATAGTCATGCTTGGATTACAGCATAGTGAATAGTGTCCTCCATGACACAGAATTTTTTTCCTAAACAGTGCATAAGGAAAAGAAAATGGCCCATATCACAGCATCACAGCCAAAAGGGAAATAAAACCATTTGTGTGGTCACGCTGCCACCTTGTGTTGAAGAGCTGAACTGTTCAGACTTTTGACAGATGGGCTCAGACTTTGCTTTTCTCTCAGCATGACAGAAGGTTTGGGCCAGCTGACTGATGGGGAGTGCGGTCCAAATGATTTCAAAGAAGATCTCATCTACAAACAGTGGCCAGGATATGACTATGTGGGCTGGAACAATGAAAGCTTCCCCAGTGGATTTGTTGAAATAATGTTTGAGTTTGATCGTATACGCAACTTTACAACCATGAAGGTAAAATGCCAGATAATAAACCCCCACTTTCAGCCAGCGCTCAGTCCAGTCTCCTATTCAGTCTGAAAATGTCCCCATGTGCACAGGTCCACTGCAACAACATGTTTCCCCTGCACATCAAGTCCTTCAGAAAAGTGGTTTGTTACTTCCGCTCCGATTCAGACTGGGAGGCCATGCCACTCTCCTTTAGACCTGTGGTGGATGACAAGAATACAGATGCCCGCTTCATCACCGTCAACCTGGCCAATCACATGGCCAGTGCCATCAAGTGTCGGTTCTACTTTGCTGATGCCTGGATGCTGTTCAGTGAGATCACCTTCCAGTCAGGTACACAACGAAAAGCTGTTGCAATGACATGCAATCTAACAATTGTAAAAGTTAGGGAAAAACTTAATCTTCATCTTTAATAGCTACTGTGTAACTTTTGGCCACTAGGGGGCGCTAAACCTGCTACTTTCCACGGCCACTTGACACTGTCAAAAAATTTAGTATTCTTCGTGACACTTTCAAAAAAGCCTCCATTTAAACAGAGCAAAAACTGCCCCTAAAACATTAATATAAATGATAGTTTTGTGTATAAAATGAAGCAGTAACTTTGGCACGTTTCATGTCAAAAACTTATTGTCATAAAAACGTCAGCATGAGCTCTGAGCTTATGAGACATTACAGTAGTTTGCTCCCTACTGAACCGCGTATAAAAACCACAAAACTAAACCAGACAAGTTACTAATTGTTCTGTTACTTCTATGATATGTTCATGCATTATATGAAATGTATTAATTGCATGCAAACCAGCCCAACTTGTGTGAAACATTTAGCTTTGGTCTGTAGCCGATTAGCTTCAATTAGCCACCGTCCCACACAGAGACGTATACTGCAACATTCTGCAGCTCTTCAGGCACTTGCTTCCATTGTATGGAATAAAGTCTGGCTGAAAAATGTGAAAACGTACATGACATTTAGGTAGTTTACACAACAGGCAAAGCGCTAACTTACCAGTCAAATAACACTGAGGCAAACGGAGTGGGTTTTACATCCGCACACTATTCTTTCATCAGACATAAAGAACTAATTATTTGCCAAGGTTAACTTGTGTCTTTCCTCTGGAACGATCTCTTTCCCGTTTTCTCTCTTTCTGACCCCTTCGGACACTGTTTTAACCTTCTTACTTCGTTCAGCCATGACAAACTTTAATTCGAAATGAAGGAAAAAGCAGGACAATGCAGAGCCCTCTAGATTTATAGAGGGGGAGCCATAAAGCAAAGCCATCGAGGTCACATGATCCCATGAAAGACGGATCCGCTCCTGCAAAACTGCAGTGTCTGGTTTCTGAAGAGGGTAGCACCCTCAGTGCACCAACACATGTTGAACACTGTATATTGACCTCAGGAATCATCCATTATGACTCTTAGCCAAATGTTTGATGAGATCACTTTTCTATTTCAGACACAGCCATGTACAACACAACGTTGACTCCACCCGTGACAAAACTTCCACCAAGCATACAACCAGGTGGGTCAGGCTCTTTGACAATGTGCTACTAATAACATACAAATTATTGTCTGTTAACTTCTACAAAAGTTATCTTTCTTTCTCTCTCTCTCTCTCTCTCTCTTTCTCTCTTTTTTTTTTTTTTTTTTTTTGTTGCCTTTCTTACCAAAATGAAATACCCAAAATAAATTAGGTATGGGAATGAAAAAAATACTCCCCAGAAGGAAATTTCAGTCTTCAGGAATACAAGACCTCCATGTATCTTGATCCAAAAAGACCAAGATTATACAAGATTATGAAATCACTACAGAAGAGTCAGAATCAAGATATGTTACTGTGCCAGGGTGAATTCATCTGAAGATTTTCATTATAACTTCTTTAGAAAAGAAAGCCCCATTACTTTCTGTGTAAACCAGAGGACAGATACCCAATTTATCTAGGAGTTATGTAATGTGTGATGAGTAGCTCTACAAAAATAGAAGTAAAAGGAACATTAAAGTTAGCAAATTTACAGATATTTTAATAGAGGTGTTTCACAGCTAAATATTTCAGGAACCCATAAGCCAGTCCTGATAATTAGACACTTTTAACAACGGTAAGAATCAGAAGAAAGTTGGAGAGCCCCAAAATTCACCTTACAAGCACCATGAAGATCCAGAAAGAAGTTAAGCCCAATACAGTATTTAGAAAGATACAGCAAGAGCAAATATTTCACCACAACTTAAATTATTAATTTCAAATAAGACCTAGGCCAAATTTCTTGAGGTGAAATAAACCTTCTGACCACAAAACAGCAGTTTTTTATATGCCATTTCACTGTTGGCTTGCAGATGTTGTGTGATGAGACAGACATTTTTGTAATCAACATCGTCCCTACTTTCATTGGACACCTAGTTTGTGTGATTTGCTTGAAGCAGTTAAATTAGCAGAAGCACAAAAGTGGGCATTGTTGTTCTCAGGCTTTTGTCACTTTTCCATATAATTGCTTGCATTTTGAATTGTTTTGTTTAAACAATTCACTCATATGTAAGTCGCTTTGGATAAAAGCGTCTGCTAAATGACTGTAGAATAGAATAGAATAAATGGCAATGCTTGGTCGAGTCTTATCTGAATTTCTCTGTGTGATTTTGGTAGATTTTTTTGGTGATTTAGAGTATATGTTAGATGTGATGCTTCCTAGTGTATGCAAAGATCCTTTATACTGCATGTATTCCATGCAGCCCCCTTTAAAGGATCCTCTTGGCAACAAGAGGTTAGATTAAATTTGTCATGTCAAAATGCTGATGTTCTTCAAACTGATGTAAGTTTGAGTCAAAATAAGTATTGAATTTGAATCAAAATTGTCAAAAGTGCATCTCTTGTTGTCTCTCCTCAGAAGATGACCCCACCCACAAAGTTGATGATAGCAACACTCGGATTCTGATTGGCTGTTTAGTGGCGATTATCTTCATCCTAGTTGCCATAATTGTTATCATCTTGTGGAGGCAGGTGTGGCAGAAGATGTTGGAGAAGGTAAACCAACACCTTATTTCTCACTCAGTAAATACATCATGTTGCTTTGAGAGGTAGTTCGATCTGTTGCTTCAATCCCCCACCTCCTTTATTCTAGGCGTCCCGTCGGATGCTGGATGATGAACTAACTGCTAGTTTGTCAATACAGAGTGAGACATATGGCTACAACCACAACCAGTCGAGTGCAGCCAATGAACAGCAGTCTAATTCCACCTATGAGCGCATCTTCCCTCTCGGTCCAGACTATCAGGAGCCGTCACGCCTTATATGTAAACTGCCAGAGTTCGCACAGAACGCAGAAGAGTCCAGTAAGCCAACATTTAAAGTTATGTCCACAGAAAATCCTTTCCTCCTTGTAATACTATGACTTCAGTTTCAGTCCCTTGTGTTGTTTTCCAGCTTCAACTAGCCCCTCGGCCTCTAAATCCACCACTACAACTGCGGTCCAAGATGGCGTTCCTCATTATGCAGAAGCAGACATAGTCAACTTGCAAGGCGTTACGGGAAGCAACACATACGCCATCCCCGCAGTAACTATGGACTTGCTTTCAGGGAAGGATGTTGTTGTGGAGGAGTTTCCCCGAAAACTGCTCACATTCAAAGAGAAACTTGGAGAGGGCCAGTTTGGAGAGGTGCATGTCCTTTGCTCATCTGGTTGCTGTTAAAAAATCCCCACAAACTAATTCTCACTCTCACTTTGTCTACTCCAGGTCCACCTGTGTGAAGCAGAGGGAATGCAGGAGTTTATGAATGAAGAATATCTGTTTGATATTCCTGAGGACCAGCCAGTCCTCGTGGCTGTGAAGATGCTCCGTTCAGATGCCAACAAGAACGCAAGGTGCTGCTGTGGCTGGAGATAAAAACAAAACCTAAACCTGAGACTAAAACATGGCACTTTCTCACTCATTTATGGTGCAATACTAGCAAAGCTAAAATGAAAAAGCTTCGGGTGGCATTTCATGATGCTGTTAGAATATTGTTGTTACTTCCAAGATGGACGAGTGCAAGTCAGATGCTTGCCTCAAATAACGTTCCTACCTTTCATGCTGTGCTGAGGAATTTCATGTATAGATTTACGTGTCGACTAAGAGAGTCAACAAATGTAATTGTAATGGTTATGACTGAGCCAAAATTAAGTGACACAAGGTATTTCTCCTGTTTTTGGAAGCACTGGAATGAATGTCTGTCTTTACGGATGTTTTTATAATTATGAGTGTGTATATATAGGCTATGTGTCTATACATGTGTGTGGTTTCTCTTTTTTTTCTTTTTCTTATTAATTGCTGATATGGACCAATGTGTCTGGAATAAAGACTAAATGAAATGAAATTAAATGACTGACCTTGCTGTAAACTTTTTGTTTGTAGGAATGACTTCCTCAAAGAGATAAAGATCATGTCACGTTTAAAGGACCCTAACATCATTCGTCTGCTAGCCGTGTGCATCTACAGCGACCCTCTCTGTATGATCACAGAGTACATGGAAAACGGAGATCTCAACCAGTTTCTGTCCCGCCATGAAGCTGAGGGACAACTTTCTCTGCTCAGCAACACACCTACAGTCAGGTGAGTACGTGACTGAAAAAAAACTTTATTTTTTTTGGTTTAAAGCGCTTGTTAACATCTCTCCTGTGTCCTCCTGTGCAGCTTCAATAACCTGTGCTACATGGCCACTCAGATAGCCTCAGGGATGAAGTATCTCTCCTCTCTGAACTTTGTCCACCGAGACTTGGCCACACGTAATTGTTTGGTGGGCAAGAATTACACAATAAAGATTGCTGACTTTGGCATGAGCAGGAACTTGTACAGCGGCGACTACTACCGGATCCAGGGTAGGGCGGTGCTGCCTATACGCTGGATGTCATGGGAGAGCATCCTACTGGTGAGGACTGGTTCTAAACTTGTATATCCTGTAACACAGTTCCAGTTAGTGCAGGAAAAAATGTTGGGCATGTTTTTTTTGTGCAGGGTAAGTTCACCACAGCGAGTGATGTGTGGGCTTTTGGGGTGACCCTGTGGGAGATCCTAAACTTCTGCAAGGAGCAGCCCTACTCTCAGCTCACTGATGAGCAGGTGATAGAAAACACAGGGGAGTTTTTCAGGGACCAGAAACGACAGGTAAGAATGTGCGCAAGGATTCACCGAGCATGTAAACATTTAATTCCCAGGCTTCATTCCTTGCTGTTTGTCGTGCAGATCTACCTGCCCCAACCTGTGCTGTGTCCAGACTCGCTCTACAAGATCATGCTCTGCTGTTGGAGGAGGAACGCAAAGGAACGGCCTTCCTTTCAGGAGATACACAAAAGCCTCTTGGATATACAGTGTTAAGCCAGAGCAAAGTTTCAGACAGTTACTCCCAGTCTGCTCATCTCTGGAAGAAATGGTGTTTGATGACAGTGGCAGACACATGCCAGGTTTAAGCTATCTTGTTTCAGCAGAGAGACGGAGTGGGGGGGAATCACCTGTGTGCTCTGTGCATGGACCACCAAGGAGATATAGTGTGTTTCAGTTTGATTAAGATAAGAAAGAAGATATATAAATGAAATGTTACCATCCTTTAAACACAGACAGAGGCATGTTTTAATACATTAACTTTGGTTGGAACATGTGTTGAGCAGCCACGACTTTAATGTAGCAAGTTATATTTGGCACTTTTGAATCTTCATGTAAATTCATTGTGTTATTAGCAGTTTAAAGTTTTCCATGTTTCATTATCTGAATGATTGATAACAAAGAAATTGCTGAAGAACTTACTTGTGTTTTCCTTTAGAAGACTGCTTGAATGTAGAGGGGGAAGTGCAGCAAACCATCAACTACTTTACATTTCAGCATATTTTTGTATGATCTCTCATTTTCATTTGCAGAAAGGACAATATCACATAAACATGAAATAACTGTCTTTTCCCATTTCCCTGCCATTTTCCCGTGCAAATTTCAGCAAAAAAAGTGTAAATGACTGTGTATTTCCAATGGATATGTTTAAATCTCAAATATCATTTTTGTATTAATATTTATATGTTAATATGTATTTGCTCTGTTTATGCATTGTTGATATATTTGTATTATAATATGCTCTGTAACTGGAGTATTATATTTGATTTGATGCAGTTATGTTTTTTATGTTACAATTTTTAATTCATGCGTTTTGTTTGTTTTTCCTTTTGCAAATGTTCTGAAGTTAATCACGACTGAGATCAGCAGCATGCGCTTAAATAGATCATTTTGCAGGATGTTTATCAGGAATGCTAGCTGTGTTTGTGTGGTGTGTTGCTTTGTCGGATCAGCCGTATGTGTTTAAAGTTGGCTTCCTTGGAAAGATGTCAGTGACTGTGCAGTGGATGTTGACAGCTCTTTTTTTAAGTCATGAATGTAGAGGAAATGAGAATTTTCACCTGAAATGATGCAGGTGAAAATTACTGAAAGATTTAATTAGTATGACGTGCCGATATCAGATGACACTGAAAATGAAGAGTGGAACTCAGCTTATGACTCATCTGCAGCTTTTAGCAGTCATCTCTCATTGTAGACTCTTGCAACTCTTTGTCTGTTTTTTCATTCCATCAAACATATATCTGTACTCTCTGTTCTTAATTTAGCTTATTTCATACAAATGATCATAGCGGTTCTAATGCAAAACACTAGATGACTTGTGTGGATGACTTCTTTAGGGCGACCCTCCAAAAATGATATTTGATTCAGGTCCAAATGTTGATTTTCTTCTAAATAAACTTTTTAAATGTTTTAAACCTTATTGCCATTGCTATAAGTGAGCTAAACACATTTAGGTTTGCAAATATAAAATAACTCTATTACAGTCTTTATTTGCTTGGTGTTATTACAACTTTGTACTCAAGTGATTGTTTGTGAATTTTTATGTGACATAAACAAAATTTAAACCTTTGGCAGACAAAACAAATAAAATCCAATCAGGGAACTCTATATCTGTCAGAGCTGTTGTTTTACTGATAAGCACTGAATATTTTATGGAGTTCCTGTGTGGGCGGTTCTGTAGAGCTAAGCCGATCCAGATCAGGATCTGGTTGGCTGACTTGCTGCAGTAGTGTCCAATCACAGCAAAAGGGAGGAGCAAAACTATGACTCCACAGGTAGAAACTTTCTGAACTGCACAAACAACCTTTTGCTGTACATTTTTATTTGTAAAAACTGTGGATTTTGAGTTGCTACCTTGAGCTTTACCAGTATGAAGAAGGTGGTTTTGGTGACTGGAGCAAATAGGTAACATCTTCGCTTTTGTTGTTATTACATACTTTACATCCAAAATTCTGCAATGTTAGAAATTCTGTTGCTCTTGATTAATTATTTGAGGCAATGATGTTGTATTTCTTCAATGAAATTTGTTCCACTGGCCTTTGGAAATCTCGGTCATGAAAACAAATCCTGGCAAATATGAGGATGTCTTTAGCATAAATTAATATGACCAACTTTATAAATACTGCTTTGGAAGTAGTAATAGTAATTCAGCACGAGGGTTTCTCTGCAGTGGCATCGGCCTGGCTCTGTGTGAACGTCTCCTCTCGCAGGACACAGAGGGTCTGCTGCTGTGTCTCGCCTGCAGAAACATGAGTCGGGCTCAGGCTGCTCGCTCAGCTCTCCTTGCCTCTCACCCCGCAGCCCAGGTAGACCTGCTGCAGATGGACACCAGCAGCATCTCCTCCGTCATCAGTGCTGCTCAGGAAGTCAATGTCAGGTGGGAGGATAGAGTCAGGAATGCTGGTATTCCTACTCAGTGTTTTGCTCATGTTCTGTTGCTGGATCCCTGTGTATATTAGTAAGCTGCAGAAACAAATATCATATTACCTGCAGGTATGACCAGTTGGACTACCTTTACTTGAATGCAGGCGTTATGCCAAACCCACACTTTGATGTAAAAGCCTTTTTTAAGGGCCTCTTCTCCAGGTACAGTCTTGATTTCAGGCTTTGCTGATCCCACTGCTCATTTACTGCACAGCATTTATTTGTATTTGCAATTGAACATAAATTGTGTCAAACATCTGCTTTAGCTACTACCTTTTTTAAAGCTCAAATTTTCATAATACCTCCATTGCAGCAAAGTCATCAATATGTTTGCCACTGGTGAGGGGATTCTTACTCAGAAGGACTGTGTCACCCATGAAGGTCTGCAAGAGGTTTTTGC